>NW_020664545.1:13429591-13509647 GCF_002925995.2 Terrapene triunguis
CACACACACACACACACACACACACACACACACACACACACACACACCATGAAACAATGGGTGTTACCATACACACTATAAGGAGAGTGATCAGTTAAGGTGGGCTTTTATCAGCAGGAGAGAAAAAGAACTGTTTGTAGTGGTAATGAAAATGGCCCATTTCCAGCAATTGACGAGATGTATGTGATGTTTTTTTAAGGATTTCACAGTCAATTTCTTTCATGATGCAATCAATGTAACGATCAAGGGTGTGGTTTCATCTGCTTTGTGGTGTCCAGTCGATTTTTTTTTTCCTTATGAGTGTCAATGGGGATGTGGTAATATGAGTGGTGTCCTCATTGTGAAAGAATTAATTGAATTCATAACTCTTCTAGACACCAATAATCACAGGCTGAATAGAGACACTGGTTTTATGGCTTATTACAACAATCTGTAACCTGCAAACAACCCTTCCCTAGCTGTCCTCTTCCCCCCCACCACCCTTCCTTTCCCTCCTGTGACTAGAGGGGTGTTCACAGACCACTTCACCTTGAATGACCATACGAACATAAGAACGGCCATACTGGGTCAGACCGAAGGTCCATCTAGCCCAGTATCTTGTCTTCCGACAGTGGCCAATGCTAGGTGCGCCAGAGGGAATGAACGGAACAGGTAATCATCAAGTGATCCATCCCCTGTCGCCCATTCCCAGCTTCTGGCAAACAGCCATTGGCTAAAAGCCATTGATGGACCTATCCTCCATGAATTTACCTAGTCCTTTTTTGAACCCTATTATAGTCTTGGTCTTCACAACATCCTCTGGCAAGGAGTTCCACAGGTTGACTGTGTTGTGTGGAAAAAAATACTTCCTTTTTGTATGTTTTAAACCTGTTGCCTATTAATTTCGTTTGGTGACCCCTAGTTCTTGTGTTATGAGAAGGAATAAATAACACTTCCTTATTTACTTTCTCCACACCAGTCATGATTTTATAGACCTCAGTCATATCCCCCCTTAGTCATCTCTTTTCCAAGCTGAAAAGTCCCAGTCTTATTAATCTCTCCTCATAGGGCAGCCATTACATACCCCTAATCATTTTTGTTGCATTTTGATCCTTTGAAATACATGTAACTTCTTATGCTAAACAATCTGTTGCATCTTGTATTTAGCTGTGACACTGTGTACGTTTCCCAGACTAAGGAAGAACTGTGTAAGCTCGAAAGCTTCTCTCTCTCCAACAGAAGTTGGTCCAATGTTGGTCCCCACATTGTGTCTTATAGAAACTTTAGACAAAATGTGATGTCTCACTGCTGATGATTTTTTTTTTTTTTTTTTTTTTTTTTTTTAAACCATAACACTTGAACTTTTTTCAAAGTTAGTGAACATTTTCATTCACCCTGAGAATTGACCTTCAGTGTCTTGGTAACACAGATTTGAATCTGAACTACAAGGGTAAGTGAAACATAGGCTTGTTGTGGGTTCCAAGGCCAGAAGGCACCATTGTATCTAGTCTGACCTGTATAACAGAGGCCATAGAAGGTCCCCAAAATAATTCCTAAAAGAGATCTTGTAGATGAACATCTAATTTTGATTTAAAAATGATCACTGATTGAGAATCCACCATGATCTTTCATAAATTATTCCAATCTTTAATTGCTCTCACTGTTAAAAATATGCACTTTATTTGCAGTCTGAATTTGTCTAGCTTCAACTTCTAGCCATTGGATCGTGGTATACCTTTCTCTTCAGACTGAAGAATGCAAAGCCTATTGGTAGCCAGACCAGGAGAGTGTGTGGAGTTTAGTATTTCTGAAGTTAGAAGGAATAAGATCACTGTGGCTAAAAGGTTAAAATAGCTTCAATGCTTCCAGTGGCTGGCATGAGAGTGTTATACTGGGAAGGAAGGATGGTATTAGAAAAATTTAGTGTGAAGTGCATGATATCACTTGAGGGGTGGGTGTTTGCATACCTTATTTATACATCAATATATTGAATCAAGGTACTCGGATTCCATGGTGACAAGTGTAACACAAATTTTAAATTTTTTAATGTTGAAGGTGTATAGGTATAGTAGTTTCATAAGTTTGTATGGAGCATGGCAGGACTACAGGGGTGGAAAATTTTGCATCTTATACTGTCCAAAGTGTAGGGATTTTTTACATTTTACTTTTAACTCAGAATTTTTTGGTATTCCAATGTTTTTAACACTTGCAAATCTCCTGAAAATTGGTGGTGGTACATATTTCCATCTAGAATTCCAGTTTAACATAGTGCTGCACTCTGGGTTAAATTTTAATCTTGTATGCTGAAAGGTTCTGCTTTATATAACTGGTGATGGGAGTGATTTGGTAAGTTGAAGTTGGAATAAATTTCTACAGGGAAGATTTAATAACGGTATGAGTGTGCTCATGGACATAGATTTCTTTTGAAAATGTTGTTGTAATTGGCCAGACGTAAGGTCATGCCAGTGCACCAATTCCTAGTTGTGTACAGTAGGGGCTTCCATCACTTAAGAATATTCTTTATGCCCATTGTTTTTAAATAACCATCCGCTTAAGTATCCTTCTGCTCAGTAGGAGCTGTTGCAGCCCTTTTGGCGTAGAGGAAGGAGTGCTAGGCCGAGAGCTGGGATTCTGAGTTTTAGTCCGAATTCTTACACTGATTCTGTGCACTTCACCGCCTTTGTATGTAGCCTTGTAACTCAGTAACACCTAGTTTAGGAGGCAGGGAAGTATAAACCCCCCCGCCCCCGCCCCCTCTCCCCCCCCCCACACACACACTGAGAGTTGCACAAGATAATGTCAAACAGCTGGGAAAATAATCTAGTCTCTAATTTCAGAGGGATAGCCGTGTTAGTCTGTATCAGTAAAAACAACAGAATGGGTTTTAGCCCGTGAAAGCTTATGCCCAAATAAATTTGTTAGTCTCTAAGGTGCCACAAGGACTCTAGTCTCTAATGTTGCAGACCAAGTCTCAGCCATCTAGCTACTTTGTTTTTGAGAATGAATGTGCCAGACCTGTGTGTTTGTCTGGGCTTTCTATAACCACTAGGCCCCATTTCCCTCCTGAGCCAGAAATAGAACCTGGCAATTCTGATTCTCAACGTTCCCAGATAGTTGTGTAAGTCGCTGCCCTTCGGGTGGCTGGCCCACATAGTGGGTAACAGCCTGAAACTGTGACCAGTTATTCATTTAGCTCAGGTAGTACATCTCTGTTGTGGATTAAAAAGTTCTGGATTCAAGTCCTGCTGATGACTTAAGTTGAGTGAGGTGGTCAGTATGACTTCCCATGAAACTTCTGGATTTTTTTCAGTTGTTTTTTTTTTTTTTAAACTTAAAAAATTGTAATAAAAAACCCACCCCTGTTAAAAGCATGCTTGAGTTTCAAAGTCAAGCCCTAAATTAGGAAATGCCAGAATTAAGGTTCTTATGCAATCTTAATTTGCCTCTTCTGTATGTATTATGAATGATTAAAGTCTTCATGTGATCACATGCTGTCAGTTCTACAACACCCATGCCTCATTCTGTATAAAGGCTGGACAGTGTATAAGGCAGAGGTTTGTAAGAAAATAACTTGTAGTTAAGGCACTGGACTGGAACCCAAGAGAACTGGCTTCTATTTCAGTCTCTGCCATAGATTTCCAATGTTACCTTGGGTGAAGCTGTTGCCCCTGCAATCTGAGTTCAGCCCCTTGCTCATATGTATCTTTTAACATAGTTTTGTGTATGTGATTTGCTATACATTGAAACATACCTAAAATCTATTTTCACTCCTGTTTTTTGTTGTTTCCCCCCCCAATTTATTGAAATGAACATCTGGGGGGCTTTGCAGTGGTTCAGGTTTGTTAGCTTGAGAGAATGAAATAGCCTGGAATTTTTTTGAAAAACACTGGAGTTTTCCTTTAAGAAATTAAGATAATATATAGTTTTGAAATAGCTACTTGTTTTCATCTTCCTAAAGTAAAAAGCTTTCAATTGAATACAGGCAGAGAAAGTTCAATTTATTTTAAAATGAAGTTGTAGACCTTATTTGTGATTTTTCTCTTTGCAGATATTTTATAGAATGTCTAATGGTTATGAAGATCACATGGCTGAAGATTGCAGGGATGATATTGGTAGAACAAATTTAATCGTGAACTACCTCCCTCAAAACATGACACAGGATGAGTTACGAAGTCTATTTAGCAGTATTGGCGAAGTTGAATCTGCTAAACTTATTCGGGACAAAGTTGCAGGTATAATCTAGTCTATAAGAGTTTTTGCTTTGTGGTAGACTGCTCAAACCCTTGACTAAATGCAATTCAAGTAGATATTTTGAATATCTGTGTATATTGTCTGCAGCTAACAGGAATGAACACAACTATATTTAAAGCAATGTTAAGATTAAGAAATAAAGTATTATAAAGTCAAGAAATTTCATAAATGAAGGAGCTAAATTCATCTCTTGGATTAGGAGGTGCAATTCATTAATTTAATTCAGACCCTGGTGTGAACAGGTCTCTTCAACCCGTAAATTCTTCTGCAATATTAACTTGATCTTATGAATAAGGTGAGACATAGACTGTGCAAACAATCAGAGTCTTCAAAACAGGAAAATACTACATGTGCAACGTGCCTTATATATTGTTGCAGGATAACCTTACCTTAAGGAAATTTCTTATTTGAGTGCTTTATTTTGTGACCTTAACATTGCTCTAATGCTAATTCCATTTTAACTTCCCAAGCTCTTTAAGGAAGAAGGCAGGATGGGGCTCAGGGAAAAGTAATAAACACAGAGCTGCTTAGACTTGTGGAACTTGATGGTTCTTTGAAATTCAGCAAATGTAATCGGAGCCGTAACTTTCTTGATACACCTCACCTATTCAGTTTATTAGCTAGCAAGATTCACTATCAGAGTTTTTATCAGCTTCTTGGTGTGGAAATAATGAGGTGGTTAGAGTATAAAGGCACTGCAATTTTTGACATGCTAAGTAGTTTCCTATATTTACAAGTTCTGCTCATCCTTGTTCAGAATCTTTTGAGTTTATAATCTGCTTCAGTAGGTGAGGTAGTAAATTCCTATAACCAAGTAGCTGTGCAGCTCACTGACTGTGGTTACATGTTTGCCTACACCCATGTCTAAGCATGTAGCTAACAGCCTAGTGGAATTTTCTACAGCACTTGGTGAATCCTGCATTTCAAAGATTCTTACTCGCTTCTTCAAAATTAGCCAAGTCCATATTGTTCATTAAGGCCTATTTACATACCAAGTCTGAAGCTTCAAAATTCAGTGGCTGAGTTATCCTCATGAATAAAAATTAATATTTGTACAGAATGTCAGTTTTGCTAGAGACGAAGCATGTAAAATTTTGTGCAGAAGGTGAATATTTTAGAAAGCACGCATGTGAGAACAGGTGACTACAGTGGAAATGGTTTTGCAACTTTAATTATAACATTGATGACTAGTATGACTTCTGATCCCTTTCTCATTTTTTCCAGAACTTTTCAGAGTCCCTCTTTAGCTGAAAATACTTTATATGGCATGTGGATATGTGGGTAGTATGAGCAGAACTAGTTCATGAGGGGTTTACACAGAAGCTTGACAACACAGGGATGGAGAAGACCTGTGATAGTAAGCCATACAGTCCATTTCCCAGTCAGTGCAGGACTGAATTCTACAGCACATTGTCCATTATTTTGTTCAGATTAGTTTAAAATGTCTTAAGCACTATAATTAGGACTAGACATTCCACCACATTCTTGGGGAATCTACTTTGCAACCTTATACATTAACTGACAGGAATGTTTTTTCCTGGTCAGCTTAATTGTTCCATTCCTTAATTACTCCTAGCTAGATAATCTTTGTATTAGACTAAAACACTTATTAACCAAAGACTGATATGGAAGATGGAGAGCCAACAGTGAGGCCTGTAACTGAATAGCAAGCCCAGCCACACACTTCATTCATCTGCTGGGGAGGAGGAATTAATCTCTAGATTTGCCTGAGGATCCAGCTGATGGGCTTGGTCTTCCACATCAGCTTCTGTCTCCTAAGCATCCAAGTTAAATCTGAAGAGCTTTCCATTTTCCTTTCTCTTGCCCACTCTTACTCTTTTGGCTTCTTGGAGGGAAGAGACTTGTCTCCCTCCTCCTTCCCTTTCCACTACCACTGCATCCCATTCTGGAGGGTCTGGTGTGGAGTTTCTGCTATTCTATCCCCTCATCTGGCTTGCGTTTTTGGATCATCCTTTGCTATGAATAGCTCCAATACTTGACTGTGTTTCATTACTTTCTCAAACAGCTATGGGGTGGAATCTATGAGCAGCAGCACAGACATTGGAGCTATATGCAGATTTGAGAAGACATTAGACATCGGTTAACATTTGGAAGATGATCTTTGCTCCTTATGATGGTGTTTTTATTTAATCTTGTTTTTTGCAGAAATGATGACCTAGACCTTCTTACGAGGGAAAACTACTTATTGTTAGCAAGTGGATTTTTCATCTCTTGGCAATTCCTGTCCATCTTTGATGTCTTAATCCTTCAAATACTGTATTTGGAAATTGTCTCACCAGTATGACTCTCTCTTCTTAGTTGCTGCTTAAATTACACTGCTCTAAAGCCAAAATGCTTCTGAAATAAATGTAGTCAAACTTTACTAATTCTGGGTCACTGAGAATGAAAATGATGCTTAAAATTGTTGATTGGCTCTAGTTTTCAAGATATGCTATTGGGTCAGTATATACGACCCTTGACTTGGGAATGGCGGAGGATAAGTGAGTTATAAAGGGAAGGGATCTCAATTTAAACCAGAAATGACTAAAATACATCTTTGACTGGATCTATGAATAAATCTATGACTGGGTTTGGACAGTACATGCTTTTTAGGCAAAACAATGAATGATGCAATCTGAAGCTGGTATTGCGTCATACATGATATGACTTGCATCATGTTATTCCTAGAAGTCATGAATGATGCAATCATAACGAAGCTTACATCACTCTGCTGAACAAATTGCCCTATATCAGCTCTAGAAATCATACAGTGTCGTGCTCTCTTATTTGTCAGTGTTTGATTTTGCAAAGGGACACATTTCTGTTTAGCCAAAGTGAGCAGAGATGCCTCGTACTTGTGTGAACAGTGCAGATAACTTCTGCTATGTTTGTGGTGAAGTGACTTTTGCACCACAAAAGTGCAGTATAACCACTATGGTTAAGAAAGCCTATCACCTTTATTTTGGCTGCAAAATTGGAGATCAGGACAAGAGGTGGGCCCCACACATATGCTGCAACACTTGTGCAACAAATCTTCACCAGTGATTGAACAGGAAAAGGAAATCTATGCCTTTTGCAGTGCCAATGATTTGGAGAGAGCCAACAGATCATACCAGCAATTGTTACTTCTGCATGGTGCCTCCAGTTGGGAAAGGTGTGTCAAAGAAGAAAAAGTGGCTTGTGCATTATCCAAACATTCCATCAGCTATACGCCCAGTACCCCACGGAGAAGGACTGCCGGTTCCTGATGTACCAGAATCATTCTCACTTGAGTCAGACGAGGAAGAGGATGAAACTTCTGGTCCTGAACCATCAATGTCACAGGACCCACATTTTCTCCCATCCTCCTCCTCTGAACCACACCTCCTAACACAAGGTGAACTGAATGACCTTGTCAGGGATTTGGAACTACCCAAGAGTAAGGCAGAGCTCTTGGGCTCCGGACTACAGCATTGGAATCTCCTGGCAGGTGATGTTAAGGTTTCCATGTTCTGTGACCGTCAAAAGGATCTTGTCCCATTCTTCTTCATGGAAGGTGATCTTGTAGCCTGCAACAACATCGATGGTGTGATGGCAGCCCTCAACATCGTTCACGATCCAGATGAGTGGAGACTGTTCATTGATTCATCGAAGACGACTCTTAAAGCTGTTTTACTGCATAATGGCAATGTTTTGCCATCAATTCCAGTTGGTCATGCAGTCCATATGAAGGAAACCTATGACAACATGAAATAACTTTTCGGGTGCATAAACTATGACCAACATCAGTGGCAGCTTTGTGGTGATTTGAAGGTTGTTGCTCTCTTGCTTGGTCTGCAGACTGGATATACAAAGTACTGCTGTTTTCTCTGCGAATGGGATAGTCGTGCAAGAGATTCCCACTACATCAAGAAAGATTGGCCACTCCGACAGTCATTGGAGCCTGGGAGGAAAAGTGTTCAGCATCCACCACTTGTTGAATCAAGGAAGATTTTGTTACCACTCTTACACATCAAGCTGGGTCTGATGAAGAACTTTGTCAAGGCCATTGACAAAACACAAGCAGCTTTCAAGTACCTCCGTGGAAAATTTCCAAGGTTAAGTGAAGCTAAGATAAAGGAAGGTGTCTTTGTTGGTCCTCAGATTCGTGAACTTCTTCGAGATGATGCATTTGACCATGCACTGCGTGGCAAGGAAAAGACGGCATGGAAAGCCTTCCAGTTAGTGGCAATAAATTTTCTCGGAAACAACAAGGCAGACAACTACAGGTTGTTGATGGAAAACCTCCTCAAGGCATACAAAAGCCTTGGTTGCAACTTGTCACTAAAGATACATTTTTTGCACTCTCATCTAGATTTTTTTTCCACTGAACTGCGGAGCAGTGAGCGACGAGCACAGCAAGCGATTTCCCCAGGACATTGCAACAATGGAGAAACGCTATCAGGGCAAATGGAGCCCATCAATGCTTGCAGACTATTGCTGGACAGTGACAAGAGATGCTCCATTTAATGAATACAAGAGACAAGCCAAGAAGCGCCGAGTAGACACTGAATAGGACTAAACTATGTACGGAATAGTTTTTTGCCTTTTGTTTCATAATAAATTTTATTTATATACCCCTTTTGCTGATTTTTAAAGTGTTACATAAACAGGACAGGTGAAATATTATCATGTAAAGCAACCATAAACACATGAAAAGACCTAGGTTTACAATTTATGATTAAAACTCTATCTACACAATATACATAGACAGACATAAAATGTAAAAACTTAAATATCTTAGAAACAGTAGCCAATCAGTTGTTTTAATTGTCATATTTGAATTCAGCACATCAAAATACATAATAAATAGCACATTTTATCTCTGAAGCAGACGACTTCTCAAAAATTGTAGACCAGTGTTATGTGAGATTTAGTTATTCTAATCTTACCTCATAAATTAATCCGTCTGACCACGTTTGTTGCTGTAAACTTTGTCTCTGGTAATAGAAGATCACACTTAGAATAATATGTTCTGCGCTGGTGTCACGGCTTCGTCACAGCTGGACACGAGCAAACTAGAAAGAGCTATTACATACCTAGGTTCATCCATATCTCTCTCTCTCTCTCTCTCTCTCTCTCTCTCTCTCTCTCTCATATATATATATATATATATGTATGTATATATATATATATATATGTTTAGGGTCAGAAAAGACAACTGTGAGCATAGTCTGGCCTGCATAACACAGGCTGAAGAATTCATATGGTAATTCCTGTATTGAAGGGAATTATTTGTCCCTACTATATAAATGAACACTTTCAGTAACTTGTGGTTGAGTTAGATATGCAACCTCTCTATTTAGACTTTAAGTGATAATGAATTTACCTCTTCCCTTATTGGTAATTACTCTTTCTTTTAAGAATTTGTCTTATTTCCAGTTTGAATTTTTCTAAATTTAATTTACAGGCATTGGATCTTGTTATGCATTCTCTGCTCGATTAGTCCCCTAGTATCAGATACTTTCTACCTCAGTAGGTGCCTATAGACTATGATCAAGACCTTTTTAAACTTTTTTTGCTTAGCTAAATTGAGCTTCTTAAGTTTCTCATTGTACGACATGTATTCCATTCCTTGAATCACTTTCTTAGCTCTTCTCTGAACTCTCTCCAGTTTTTTCAGTCTCCTTTTGAAGTACGAGTATCAGAACTGGATGCAGTATTCCAGTAGTGGTCTCCCAGTGCTGTATATACAAGTGATACTGTCTCCCTACTCTTAACTAGATCCCTGTTTATACATCCAAGGATCTTGTTAGCCTTTTTTGCCATAACATCCCTCTCGTCTTCAGGTGGTTTACTACAATGACCCTAAGTACTTTGCAGTCACTGTTTTCAAGAATAGTTGCCCATCCTGTAAATGTTGGCCTATGTTTTTGTTCCTAAAGCTATGAACTTGCATTTGGCTATATTGAAATTCATGGTTTCAACTTATTCTACATAATTTACCAAGAAAGCTAGATTACTCTGTGTGAGTTATTTACTACTACAATTCTTCAGTCATCTGCAAACTTTATGTGCAAAGACTTTATATTTTCTTCCAGATCATTGATTTAATTTTTTTTTTTTTAATTAAATGGCATAAGGCTGAGAAAGATGAGGCAGGAACCCTCTAGAACAGTGGTCCTTAAGCTATGGGGCAGGCCTCCCAAGGGAGGAGCAGGAACGTGTCAAGGGAGGCACAAGCTCTGTGTGTGTGGGGGGGGAGGAGGGGGGGTTATTTATATTTATTTTTTTGAGAGCTCTGGCTGGCTGTCAGTCCAGGTAGCTGGGGCTCGTGTAGAAGTGCCATGCACATCTGGGAGGTGGGGATAAAGGGGCAGCTGGAACCTTGCCACCCCGGGGCTGACAGCCGGAGCCCTGCCACCTGGGCTCAGGGTCTCCTCCCTCCGGCAGCCCAGGCTCTCCTCCTCCTCCCGTCCCTCCAATCTCTCACTAGGAAGTGACAGGACTCTGGCTGTCAGCCCTAGGTTGGCAGCAGCAGTGCAGAAATAAGCGTGACAATGGGGTGCTAAGTCTGTTGTGAAAAGTGATATTGAGGAATATGACTTTTCACATTGCCATCCTTACGTCTGTGCTGCTGCTGGCCTGGAGCTGCCTGCAGAGCTGGGCGCCTGGCCAGCAGCCGCTGTTCTCTGCTGTGCTTTCAGAACTGGGTTGCAGTATATGTACTTGGGGTGAGGGTAGTAAATTACTACAGA
This sequence comes from Terrapene triunguis, assembly GCF_002925995.2. Lineage (NCBI taxonomy): Eukaryota > Metazoa > Chordata > Testudines > Emydidae > Terrapene > Terrapene triunguis. Next base: position 13,440,538 of record NW_020664545.1, read on the forward strand.
TACAAAGAAGGGGCGACCCGATCATTCTAGAAGTACCCGCACTATTTGATCATTGCATTTTGAGATGTTAGCCTATTTTAATTTATCTAAAAGGTATCATATTGATTTAATGCAGGGGTTCTCAAACTGAACCTCACGACCCCCTGAGGGGTCTTGACCCTATTACATGGGGGGGGAGGGGGGGTTGCGGGCTGTCAGCCTCCAGCCCAAACCCCACTTTGCCTCCAGCATTTATAATGGTGTTAAATGTATTAAAAAGTGTTTTTAATTTATATGGGGGGGTCGCATCCAGAGGCTTGCTGTGTGAAAGGGGTCACCAGGACAAAAGTCTGAGAACCCCTGATTTAATGTAATGCAGACTTATTAATCTGAGGTAATAAGTCATGTGCCTTACAGATATCAAAGTATATTCTATCAAGTTACCTTTATCAACCAGATTTGTAATGTAGTTTAAAAAAAATCAAGTTTGCTTGACAACACCTATTTTCCATTAAGCTATGTTGATTGTCATTTAACTATTTTTCCGTCTTCTCTTTATTGATAGTCCCACATCATCTGTTCCATTATTTTTGCCTGACACTGAGGCCAAACAAATTAGCTTATAATTAGCTACTCATCCTGTTTTATTCTTTAAATATTGTCAGAACATTGACTTTCTTTTTGGTCTCTTGAATTCGTTTTCCAAGGTTTATTGAACTAACACCAGTGGCCTGCAGACTCTTGGGTGCAACATTTCCAAATCTGTTGATTGAAAGCTTTTAACTGTAGTAGAAGCTGCTTAACACCCTCCTTGGTTACTGCTGGAATGGTGCAGTTATGAGGTGGATACATTATCTAGCTTTGTTCCTCATACAGAATAAACATTAACCAAATGCTTTTACCTTCTGTGCATCATTGACTATATTACCATCATCTCAATCTAGTAAAGATCTGTATAAGTGTTAGGATTTCTTTTGTTTCATGATTCATAAAAAATATTCTTCCTTATTGTCCTTTGACCTGTTAGCCATTGATACTCCATTGGTACCTTTAACTTCCTTTATGAGTCAACTGCAATTCTTAACTTCTCGTTTATTCATTGCAGTCCATTTCCCCTTTTCCCATTTGCTTATTGCTGCATGCTGACTTATATTTTATTGTTCCTTTCATATCCTCTCAGCCAAGATGCCCCTGTAACTGAAGCATTATGCTCCCAGTCAGTATTTCATATAATTATTTTTAGCTTTGAGAAATTGGCCCTTTTACAATGCCAAGAATCTATATTACTGTCTGGGACTGTATTCTGTTTTCACACAGCAAATAAGATCATGGTCACTTGTACTGAGGCATCTGTTAACTCTTTATTTTGCTGAGCAATGCATCTTTGACCCTTAAATAAAATTCTGTAAATAATCTTTGTTTAGTGTCTTTTTTTTGAACCCTTTTTGCTAACAAATGGCTGTCTTTAGTTACATTTTCCATATACACCTCTACCCCAATATAACGCTGTCCTCGGGAGCCAAAAAATCTTACTGCGTTATAGGTGAAACCGCGTTATATCAAACTTGCTTTGATCATCCGGAGTGCGCAGCCCCCCCCCCCCCCTCCGGAGCACTGCTTTAACGTGTTCTATTCAAATTCATGTTATATCGGGTCGTGTTATATCGGGGTAGAGGTGTAGTTAAAAATCATTGCCAGTTATCCTCATATGTACTGTTGAAGAAATTAGTGTTTAAGCAATGTTATTAACTATTTTTCTGTCTTTCCCATTACATGCACAATTCTCTCATTCAAAATGGCCATGCTTTCCCAGAGATTAATGGCTTTTAAGCTACTTGTGCCTAAGTAGAGAAGGAACTGCTTTCTTAGAGGGTAACATCCAGAGTTGCCTTCCAAAGTTTTAGTAACTAGTATCTAAAACCACTACTTTAGGGCATAATCTAACCTCTAACTTCTGGGGTTTAGGAGGAAACTTCCCTGGGAGCAGGTTGTCCCATATCTATTTTGGTTTTTTTGGTATCTTGTGGCCAATGCCAGCTTCTTCAGTTTTAGAGATAGGATACTGAACTAGATGGAGCACTCACCTTGAATTTCTGTGTTCTGTTGGAGTGGTTCTGCTTCTGTGCTTGCTTCAAAGCAATCATCTGACTTCTGTGCAGAGTGTCTGGGCTGAGGGTTTTGTCCTGAGAGCCTTTGCATTGCTTAGTTGGTTGATTAACTCCTCAAAGGAGGTTGAACTTCCAAGTGCTGTTTGATTGTCACATCACACTTGGAGGTCTTGGTGACTGGCTTGGTTGGAAGGTTGGGCACCATGGAAATTTATCCTGGCTTGATGCAGAAAACTCTACTTCTAGCCTGTTTTGTGGATATGTAACACCCTTGTCTTGATATAATTCATGTCAATGGTTGCCCAAGGTTCATAGGCTGTCCCAGCCCCCCTTAACAGTGCTTCAGCCTATCCCCTAACTGGGGGCAAAGGGATAGTGCTGAAAAGGAATATGACTGTTTAGAGTGTGATAGCTTTTGAGGAATCATCAGCCCATGTAAATATCCACTGAGGCGGAAGACAAAGGCAATGTCTGTCCAGGATGATCTTCCTTTTGCCCACTTCCTGAAGAAGCAGCCCCAATGCACTTCCTAAACCACAAGCCCATCCTTTCTCTTCCTGTAGTCCCCTGCTTTATTTGTTACGCACCTTTGAATGAGGCAGGGGTGGTGTGAGGGCTTCAGATAACTGCCTCATTGGGGGCATGGCTACCCATTCAGTGCTGCAGCGGCACAGCTGGACTGATGCAGCTGCAGTGCGTCTGGTGAAGACGCTCTGTCAATAAAACTACCTCGGCGAACGGCAGCAGCTATGTCTGCAGGACAAGCTCTTCCACCAACATATACTGTGCACACAAGCACTTATGTCAGTGTAACTTATGTCGCTCGATGGTGGTTTATTCACACTTCTGTGTGACATAAGTTATGCCAATATAAGCTGTACTGTAGATATAGTCTTACTATGTATTCTAGGCATTGATTGAGGCCCAGGTTCTGTGGGGCAAGAAAATAACGTGGTCATATCATTGGGGCAAAATTAAGGAAGAAGGGGCAGCCTTTATTATGGCAAATTTAAATGATTTCCTCCTTTAAAATAACTGTTTATTTAGGAAGTAGTTTAGCAATTTTACAAATCTCTCTACCACACAAGCACCACAAGTGTAATATTAACAATTACAAAAAATCATTTTGTTTAGAGAAATCTTATACAAAAATAGTCATTGTCATCAAGGACTTTTTTGCTTTAAACTGAAAAGACAGTTCTTCTTCGAGTGATGGTCCCTACTGTATTCCAGTGAGGGCTTATGCATGTGCACCATGTGTTTGGATCTGGAGATTTTTTTCAGGTAATAGTGTTCATTGATCTGCACATACACCCACGGCTTGCCTCATGGTTTTGTCTGAGGTGATAAAGGGCAGACTGGACCAATAATGTCTCCGGTTCCTTCTGACTGCCACATGGTCCAGGTCGGAACTATTAGTGTCCTCTTGCGTGTGATGCACTTTATTTAAAAAAAAAAAAAAAAAAAAAGTGTACATAGTTTTACAGTTTTTACCATTTCTGTAGATTTTATAGTAGTTTGTTAGTAGGATCGGGGTTCCTTTTTGGGATGTTTTATTCCCAGTGAACACCCACCACCACCCATGTGCGGCTACTGGCCTATGCAGAGAACCCCAGGCTTTAAAATCTGCACCTCCTGCCTGCGTTCCTTCTTGGTCAGATATGAACATCAACACTGCGTCTACTGCTTGGAAGAAGCCCACATTTCATCCAGGTGCAGTATCTGCCAGTTCTTCCCAAGCCATACCCAGACTCTCCACCTCCAGAAGTACCTCATGGAAGTTGCCATGAGACCTCATTTTGACCCTGGCCAGACAACCCCACTGTATGTCAACCTGAGGCTACCAGCAGTGTGCCTTCAACTATGAAGTTCAAGGCCGGCACCAGCAGTACCACCATTATGGACCATGCGCATGGGCCTAGTCAGGAGATAAGGAGACATGCACATAAGCATGGCAGTAAGTCTTCCTCTAAACCTAAGAAGGGAGAGACTCCTTCCGTGAGTTCCAGTCATGGGGACTGAGTGCAACCTAAAGTGCACAAACATGAAAAGAAGCTGCATAAATCCACAGATCCGCCAGTACCGAGTGTGGACCTGCACACACAAGTCAACATTAGCATCGCTCAGAGCCAGAGAGCCATAAGCTCCAAGGAAGACCACGGCTCCCATTTCGGTTCCGGGGACCGAGAAAGCGCTCTTGACTCCAGGGAGGTTGGGAAAAGTGCCAGAACTCCAGTAAGTGTTTGTTCTGGGAGAACCAAGGTCCCAATGCTTTCTGGAGCCCTCTACTTCCAGGGAGACGTTATATCCGGCATCAGACATGCCACATCTGAGGCACTCCTCGCCCCCCACTCCAGCAGTGCACAGCTCCAATGGTACTGCCAATGGAACCGGTCTCCAAGTTTTCATCTTCAGAGGACTTGGATGAGGGTTAGGGACCATCCATCCCTTTCCGCCACTACGAGTACGCACTGAGGCCTTCTGTATTATGACAGTATTCTCCACTCCAGCTGCCGTGGAGCCACTGGTTTCCTTGCACCATGGGGCCCTCCTCAGCACCCTCTGGATCCATCCTGCTGGCCCTATTGGGGATCCTGGCCCCAATACCTTCTCTCAAAACCTGTCCATTCTGTCAGGGAGGCTTCGCCTATTTCACCATGTGAGGTGCTTTCGAGTCGATGTTTGGAACCTGTAATGGAAGATGAGCGTCTCAGACGGTACTGCTGGAACAGGAGAAATTCCCATCATCCTCTCCTGATGTGGCAGTGATTTCAACGTCCTGCCCATCTTCTGATGACTACTAGCAATTCCAGGATCTCCTGAGTGGAGTGGCTGGAGGGCTTCACGTTCCCCTAGAGGAGATCCAAGACACTCAGCATAAGCTGCTGGATATACTTCTCTCAGAGCGACTCTGGTTGGCCTCGATATCCATCAACGATGCCATCCTTGAGCCAGCTCTCACAGTTTGGCGTACGCCTACCCGAACAGAGGCAGAAAAAGATACTATGTACCAGTCAAGGGGTCTGAGTTTCTCTTCTCACATCCACCTCCCAATTAACTTGTGGTACATGCAATGACAGAACGGGCTAGGCAACAGCATCCATGCTTCACCCCATCCAACAGGAAGGGCAAGCAACTGGACCTTTCAGGCTGCGAAGTCTTCTTTTCAGCTAGCCTTCAATACAGGATTTCAAATGATCAGGCATTACTTGCCACATATGATTTCCTGAATTACAGAAAATTGAAGGATTTTGCCAAGTAACTGCCACAACAGGACCAGACCCGATTCCAGGCAATTGTGGAGGGGAAGCTGGTAGCAAGGACCTCAGTCCAATCAGCAGTACATGCAGCAGATACCTCATCGCATTAAATGGCCATGGGCACATCGTCATGAGGAGGTAGTGGGGCTCCATTTGTCTGGTTTACCCAGGGAGGTACAAAATACCATCAAGGACCTGATGATTCCCTCCACACCCTCAAGGTTTTGAGAGCTACATTCCATTTTGAGTATTTACACACGTGTGCTGAAACTTAAGTTCTACTGCCGCAACCCGCACAGCATTACAGAACCTCCCAGTTTTTCCATCAACGGCCTTACGAAACACCAAGGAAGTATCAGAAGATTCAAAAATCTCATCCTCCAGGACCCACCCTCCCAGTCTTCCTCCTCCCAGATGCAACCCCTACAGAAGAGGTATTTCTGAGGAACTCTAGAGAGCTGTCAGTCACCTTGCCTGCTGCGATATAAACACCCCACCCTGTTTGGGTGTCGTCTAGCACTCTCTTTACAAGCTTGGAGTGCAATAACAACGTACAGTAACTCCTCGCTTAACGTTGTAGTTTTGTTTCTGAAAAATCCGACTTTAAACGAAACGATGTTAAGCGAATCCAATTTCCCCATAAGAATTAATGCAAATGGGGAGGAGGTTAGGTTCCAAGGAAATTTTTTTCACCAGACAAAAGACCACACACACACACACACACACACACACACACACACACACACAGTTTTAAACAATTTAATACTGTACACAGCAATGATGATCGTGAAGCTTAGTTGAGGTGGTGAAGTCAGAGGGTGGGATATTTCCCAGGGAATGCCTTACTGCTAAATGATGATCTAGTACTTGACTGAGCCCTCAAGGGTTAACACATTGTTGTTAATGTAGCCTCACACTCTACAAAGCAGCACAAATGGAGGGAGGGGAGACAGCATGGCAGAGAGAGAGACCCTGTGTGAGAGAGAGATGCATGTTGCCCCTTTAAGTATGCTGACCGCACTCTAAGTACATTGCCTTTTTAGATAGATCAGCAAATTGAGACAGCAGCTGCTCCCAGCAAGCTCCCTCTGTCCTGAGCCCTGTTGTCTCTTTCCTCCCCCTCCCCTGCTCTATGGAGATGGGGTAAGCGAGGGGCAGGAGCAGGGGGACACCCTGACAGCCCCCCTCATCCTCCCTCCCCTCCTCCCCACAGCAAGCAGGAAGCTCCTGGGAGCAGCTCCAAGGCAGAGGGCAGGAGCAGCACATGGCAGTGGGGGAAGGGACAGCTGAACTGCCAGCAATTGATTAGCCTGCTGAGCGGCTGCCACACAGGGAACTTAGGGGAGCTGCCAGTCCACCCTGATTCCAAGTCCCCACCAGCTAGCTCCAATGGGCTGCTCTTTCTGCAAGCAGTGGACAAAGCAGGCAGCTGCCAAACAACGTTATAAGAGAACATTGCGCAACTTTAAACGAGCATGTTCTCTAATTGATCAGCAATATAACGACGAAACCATGTTAACCGGGATGACTTTAAGTGAGGAGTTCCTGTACAAGTGGGTGCTAAATGTCATCCACTATGGCTATATGATCGAGTTCTTTATGCTACCTCATTCACAACCCCCTCCCCGATCCCTCCTGAAGGACCACTCATGACAGAATCCTCGCCCTGGAGGTGGCCTTCAGACCACAAAGAGGGGCGATAGAGTGGGTTCCTCTGGACTTTTCTATTCAACTTACTTCCTGATACCCCAAAAGAAGTATGGGTGGAGCCCAATCCTGTATCTCTATCATCTCAATTGCTTCATCCGCAAAGCCCAAGTTTCATATGGTCACCATAGCAGCCGTCATCCCATCATTCGAAGAAGGCATGTGCTTATGGCTCTCAATATTCAGGATGTTTATTTTCATATAAACATTCATCCGTCCCACCGAAGGTTCCTGATGTTTACGGTGGGCCTTCAGCACTTTCAATACAGGGTCCTGCCATTTGGACTCACCACTGCTCCCAGGGTCTTCACCAAAGTTTTCTCCATCATAGAGGCCTATCTCAGTGGAATACAAGGACCTCATAACACCTATCTCAATGACTGGCTCTTAGCAGCGTGGTCCAGAGATGAAGTCCAGATTTCCACCTCCATGTTACTCAGACTCCTTTCATCCCTTGGAGTCAGCATCAATGTTGAAAAATCAACTTTGGACCCCACATGATCCCTAAAATTTATAGGGGCCTCCATCAACTTAATCATAGCATGAGCGTACCTACCAAGGAACATATTACAGTCTCTGCAGGAACTCGTAGCCCAAGTAGTTAGCGGTCCTTCTGTCCCGGTCAGGACTTGCCTATCCCTCTTTGGCCATATGGCCTTGGGCACATACATCACTGCCTTGGCTTGCCTCCACCTTTGCTGCTTCTAGATGTGGCTCCAGAGAGTTTACTCACCCATGTGCCAAGCCATGGATCTGATACTGACAGTTCCTACTGAAGTACACTCTTCCCTCCAGTGGTGGACAGACCCCCGACAGGTCTGTGTGAGGGTCCCCTTTCTCCCATCCTCCCCGGACAAGACTATTTATCACCAACACATCCCTCATAAGTGGGGAGATCACATAACATAGGGAACATTGACCCCTCAGGAATTCAGGATGCATGTCAACATTCTAGAACTCAGAGCTGTAAGGAAGGCATGCCAAGCATTTCTCCTATCCATTTACACCCATCATGTTCTTATCATTCTGGACAACACCACCACTGTTTACTACATCAACAAATAAGGGGGCATGAAGTTAACTGCTCTATTTGTGGTGAGGTGATCAATCTATGATATTGATGCATCGTCCACAAGATCCTTTTATCTGCAGCCTATCTTCCAGGGACTCAGAACGTGATTGCAGACTCTCTCAGCTGACAGTTCATGACTGATCACAAGTGGGAACTCCACGATACTGTAGTAAGCGACTTCTTCAACAAATGGGGGACTCCGACAAGGGACCTCTTTGCCTCCCCCAAGGCACATACCTCTCCTAGTGCAGTATTGGTTTCCACTTGAAATGCACTCATTCTCTGCTGGTTGGACCAGATCAACTACGTCTTCCCCACCACCACTCCTGCCACAAGTACTCCACGAGAACAGGCAGGAGAGAGCAATAGTTATCCTGATTGCCCCACTGTGACCCGGACGCTTCTGGTTTCCCAACCTTCTCTACATGTCCGCTTGCCCTCCACTTCCCATCCCCTACTTTCCCTGAGCTGCTAACGCAACATAATGGGAAGATCAGACATCCTGATCAGCAGACACTTCACCTCACAGTGTGGTATTTAGATGGGCATAGAACAGGCGTGTTCATCAGAAGACAACCTTTTGAGTAGCAGGAAGGAGTCCACAAGGCGTTCCTTCTGGGCCAAGTGGAACCGCTTCGCCACCTGGGCCCAACAGAACGGACTTTTCCCTAGAAGAGGTGAAGATTTCCTCTTTTTTTGGATTACCTCCTGTGCTTGGAGTCACCGGGTCTCGCCCTCCACTCTCTCAAGGCCCACCTAGCAGCAATGTAGCACTTTTCACCCCCCTGTGGAAGGACACTCCATATTTACACGCCTGTTGATTGCTAGGTTTTGGAAGGCCTCATTAGAACCTCACCGTGCAACCTATCGCCCCCCAGTGGGACCATAACCTAGTTCTATCGGCATTGATGAAACAGCTCTTTGAGCCTCTAGCTTCCTACTCTATGTCCCTCTTTTCCATGACAGTTGCCTTCCTTGTGGCTATCACTTTGGCAAGAAGGGTAGGTGAATTTGGGGCCATGAGGGCAGACCCTCCTTTTTCCACTTTCCCATAAGAATTAAGTCTCCCTGCACCTACATCCCAAGCTTGTGCCAAAGTTCATATCCCAGTTTCATCTCAACCAACCTATACATTTACCTGCTCTCTTCCTGAAGCCTCATGCCTCTGAAGAGGAATGATGATTTCACTCCCTTGATGTCCATAAGGCCTTGGCCTTCTACCTGCAGAGGACAAGACCAAATCAGGAAATCTCCTAGATTGCGATTAAACAATAGCCAAGAGGGTTAAGTGGCATGCAATCTCCAAGTGGATTTCACTATGCTATCAGTTGTCGGGACTGCCTCCATCCCCTGGGGTGAGGGCCCATTCCATGAGAGCCCAGGCTTCTACCTCGGCCATCCTCCACATTGTGCTGCTTTGGGACGTATGTAGAGTGGACATATGGCATTCAGTACATACCTTGCCATGCATAGGTGTGGGATTCTGCGACGAATGTCTCATTCGGCACGGCTGTCCTCTGCTCAACCTTTCCATCTTCATCCTTGCACCATCCTCCGACTTAAGTGTACTGCTTGTTAATCACCCTCAGTGGAATATAATAGGGACCATCATTCAAAGAAGAAGAGGAGGTTACTTACCTGTAACTGGAGGGTCCTCAAGATTTGTGGTCCCTATCTGTATTCCACTTCCTGCCCTCCTTCCCCTCTGCTGCGAATATCTTGCATTCACGGTGGAGAAGGAATTGGAGACAAGGTCAGTCTGCCCCACCCTCAGTCACCTCTGTTGAAAATGTGAGGCGAGCAAAGGGCACATGCATGGCCCAACAGACACTACTTCTTGAAAAAATCTCCAGCTCTTGATGCATGGTGCACACGCATAAACCCTCAGTGGAATACAAGTAGGTACCACATGTCTCAAAATATCCAAATAAGTAACCACCTAATGTAAGTACCTCCTAATCTGTTTCTGCTTATATTAGCAAATCAAAGCAAGTGTAATGTATTTAAAGATATTCAAAAACAATTGTAAATGCTCTGTCACTTGCAGGTGATTGTACTGTCCAGTGTTGCAAATTCTAACTAAATATTTAAGTATGGTTTTATCCTTTGTGTATATTGTTGTATAGGTATGTACTTGATGAGTTAACCCTTCAATTACAGCAAAACATAATTTTAGGGCTGTCAACTTAATCGCAGTTAATGCAAGGGATTAATGCAAAACAAATTATCTAGATTTAAAAAAAATAGTCGTGATTTAATCACTGCTTTGGATCATTATCAAGCAGAACCCATCAACATGGAAGTATACGAATATTTAGCATATTTGGCATGTAAATACCTTGCAATGCTGGCTACAACAGTGCCATGTGAATGCATGTTCTCACTTTCAAGTGACGTCGTAAATAAGAAGTGGGCAGCATTATCTCCCATAAATGTAAACAAATTTGTTTGTCTTAATTAAGCTGAACAAGAAGTAGGACTGTGTGGACTTGTAGCCTCTAAAGTTCTATATATTCTTTTTTGAGTGCAGTTATGTACAAAAAGAACAGGAGTACTTGTGGCACCTTAGAGACTAACAAATTTATTAGAGCATAAGCTTTCATGGGCTACAACCCACTTCTTCGGATGCATCTAAATTTATTAGAGCATAAAGCTTATGCTCTAATAAATTTGTTAGTCTCTAAGGTGCCACAAGTACTCCTGTTCTTTTTGAGGATACAGACTAACACGGCTGCTACTCTAAAACCTGTCGTTATGTACAAAATAATTCTACATTTGTAGGTTGCAATTTCACGATAGAGATTGCACTACAGTACTTGAATGAGATGAATTTAAAATATTATTTCTTTTGTTTACAAATATTTGTAAACTAAAAAAGATCAGAAATATTAAGTGAGCACTGTGCACTTTGTATTCTGTTGTAATTGAAATCAATATATTTGAAAATGTAGAAAAATATCCAAAATATTTATAACAAATTTAAATTGGTATTCTATTGTTTAACATTGCTATTCAAATTGTGTTTCATTGTGACTGTTTTTTAATAATTTGACAACCCTACTTATTAATGTTTGTCTAATTTTCAAAAAAATTTCCTTCTCCATTGAGAAGTTGCCAATAGTCCAGTGGCTACTAATTTAAGATTCATTGTTCACTTTTTCATTTTTTACTAGGAAGCCCTAAAGAATCATTTGGTAATATCTAGAGGGTTGCATACTTCAGTGTTTATGTAAGTGAAGCTGTATACCCAGCTGGATCCCTTGACCCCCTGAGGGCCAGCTCCTGCCCCAGTGTGAGTGTCCCAGCTGGGGGGCAGACCTGGCTGGAGTGGAGGTGAGGGGCCCAGTGGGTGAATGTGAGAGAGACTTCCAGCAAGCCTTATTTTCACTTCATTTCTGTTCTTTGATATTGCTGTTAGTTCATCTCATGGATCCTTGTGTGGATGTACTGGTACTTTTGAGAGGATCCATGTTTAAGAGTCCACTGCAATTATCTGTAGATGGTCCAGAGCAGGTACTGGAAAGCTGGCATTATTTTGGTGTATTCAACTTCGAAATGATACTAGAGGGTTTAATTTTCCTATAATACATGGGTCCTGCAGGGGCTCTCACCTTGGGATAGTACAGAGCTCCCTCTTTGTCTGGTGATGGCTACTTTGGAACGAGCCCACATGCCAAAAATGACTGATTCCAAAGAAGATCCTCTGGGGCAACTTTCTCAGCCATGTCTTCTCCCCTAGTGACCTCAAACCAAACCATTTCCACCAAAGCAGAGCTTCTAGACCAGTGGTCCCCAACCTTTTTCATTTGGCGGGCGCCAGACGATGAGCCACGGAGGACTGTGGTGGACGAGCATCCGCCAAAATGCCACCGACAAGCGCCAACGTCAATAGGTGTCGCTGCTGAAATGCCGCTTGTTTTCTTTTGTAACATTAAGCTGCACCCCAGGGAGCCATTCCTGGTGTTTAACCCCTTTTCAGTTGCTTTATAAAATCAAGCAATAGCCTGATTTTCCAGATGTTTCCTTTTTTTTTTTTTTTTAATAAAATGTACCTTTCTTAAAAAACCTGATTGGTCTTGTGTCTTAAAGGTCTGTGTATATGTTTTTCAATTAGCTGGTGGCAACAGCTCGGTATCCCTTTTGTTTGGGAAGCAGGGAGAGGGAGTCTGAGAAGGGAGTGGGGGAGTGTCACTGTATTGAGGTCAAATTATTTGAGAAGATTAAAATGTGTTCTATATCTGGTGGCAGTAGTTGCACCCTAAAGTGGGCTTAGTACTTGGTACTTCAGGAGGCTGGCATTTAGGGAAATTGGAGAAAGAATGTTTGTCTGAGAATTCATTTCTTCAGAGTAAGTAACTGTACCGCTCCTGGCATACTACCTTATTTACCTACAGGCCTAAGAGGTAGGGAGCTTGCTCCTGTCTGAGGCCTGGTCTACACTAGGCGTTTATGTCGAATTTAGCGCTGTTAAATCGAATTAACCCTGCACCCGTCCACACCACGAGGCTATTTAGTTCGACATAGAGGGCTCTTAAATTCGACTTCTGTACTCCTCCCCAACGAGGGGAGTAGCGCTAAATTCGACTTGGCCATATCGAATTAGGCTTGGTGTGGATGGAAATCGACGGTAATAGCTCCGGGAGCTATCCCACAGTGCACCACTCTGTTGACGCTCTGGACAGCAGTCCGAGCTCGGATGCTCTGACCAGCCACACAGGAAAAGCCCTGGGAAAATTTGAATTCCTTTTCCTGTCTGGGCAGTTTGAATCTCATTTCCTGTTTGATGCAGGATGCAGAGCTCTCCAGCAGAGATGGCCGTGCAATCCCAGAATAGAAAGAGGGCCCCAGCATGGACTGATCGGGAAGTCTTGGATCTCATCGCTGTGTGGGGCGATGAGTCCGTGCTTTCCGAGCTGCGCTCCAAAAGACGGAATGCAAAGATCTATGAGAAGATCTCTAAAGCCATGGCAGAGAGAGGATACAGCCGGGATGCAACGCAGTGCCGTGTGAAAATCAAGGAGCTGAGACAAGGCTACCAAAAAACCAAAGAGGCAAACGGACGCTCCGGATCCAAGCCCCACACATCCCGTTTCTACGAGGCACTGCATTCCATCCTAGGTGCGGCCGCCACCACTACCCCACCACTGACCGTGGACTCTGAGGATGGGATATTGTCCGCGGCCGGTTCCTCGTCGGACATGTTAGCGGACGGGGAAGATGAGGAAGGAGATGAGGAGGACGAGGCAGTCGACAGCGCTTACCAAGCTGATTTCCCCGACAGCCAGGAGCTCTTCATCACCCTTACAGAGATCCCCTACCAACCCTCCCCAGCATGTAACCGGGACACAGATTCAGGCGAAGGATCAAGCGGTAAGTGCTTCAAACATATTAACCTTTATTTTTTACAAAACTTGAATATTAATACTAAGAACAATCTGTGAATCATGATTTCTTCCCCCTGGGCGCTTAAGTAATCAGTAACAACTATTTAAAAAAAATCAAACAGTGTCCGGTTGTGCATGATTGTGCTGCCCAAGCTGCTCCACTCTTTAGTCCCTGCTACTGCAGCTACATTAGAATCCTGTCTATATGTCCGGGGATAGAGCAGTAGTCCTCCACGGACATCTCCACAAAGCTCTCCTGCAGGTAATGGGATAGCCTGTTCATCAGGTTCCTGGGGAGAGCGGCTTTACTTGGTCCTCCGAAGTAGGAGACGTTCCCGCACCAGGAGACAAGCAGGTACTCCGGTATCATTGCCTTGCATAGCATGGCGGCATAGGGCCCCGGTCTCTGCAGGCTTTCTCGAAGCATCCGTTGGATCTCGGTGTCCGGGATCCTCATGAGAGTAATGTCGCTCATGATTACCTGCTTTGAATTAGGTAGGGGACTGTTAGTATTGGGACTGCTTGCAACAAGTTCCTTTACAGAACTGTGACCGCTGGTTTACAGCCACGCGGTGGGGGCGGGAGAGGGGCAGCATACAGGGATCTTTCCCTGGCTCATCCGCGAGGGGGTGGGACAGGGCCAGAGTTCCTGCTTGGCCGATTGCTGTCAGCACAGACTGGCAGTGCTTTCAATGTGAAAGGAGGCCAGTGGTACTCCTAAAGTTTTAAGCAGCCACAAGTCTACGGCTTACCATGTTTGCCTGCTACAGAGAGTACCGTGTCCTGCCCCGCTTCCCAGATCGGCAGTGCAAAAGCCCAGGCACTGAAGGCGAGGTTCGAAAATTCGACCTTGTCCTGAGTGCGCATGTGATAGGTGTGGTTCATGGTCTTGTTCACAGAGAAAAACTGTTCTTGATTCACAACCACATTTATCTTTCGGAGGAATTCACTGCCTTTTCCTCATTCCCACAGCCACATCTGCAACTGTCTCCCAACCCTGCTTGGCATCACACTCCCAGAGGCGAGCGCACATTAGGCGGAGGAAGAAGAAGACGCGAGAAGACATGTTCTCAGAACTAATGGGCTGCTCCCGAGCCCAGGCAGCACAGCAGAACCAGTGGAGGGAGAATTTGTCACAAATGCACCGGACACACATGGAACGTGAGGAGAGGTGGCGGCAGGAAGACCAGCAGGCGACTCAAACGCTGCTTGGACTTCTGAGGGAGCAAACGGACACGCTCCGGCGCCTTGTTGATGTTCTGCAGGAACGGAGGCAGGAGGACAGAGCCCCGCTGCAGTCTATCAGGAACCGCACTCCCCCGCCACCAAGTCCCATACCCCCCTCTCCCAAAGTCCAAAGAAGGAGGGGTGGCAGAGTCCGTGAAAACTCTCACTCCACCCCTGCAGACTGCTCAAGCACCAGAAGGCTGTCATTCCCCAAAATTTGAAAAGTCCTTTCCTGCCCGCCTCACCCAAGCCCCCGTCCGACTTTCACCCCCCAGTTTCCTGTCTGGTTGTTAATAAAAAATACGTTTCTGTTCATTACTGTTTCAGTCAGGTTCTTTTGAGGGAGAGTCTGTCTGAAGGGGGGGAAGGGGCTTGGTAATTGGACAGGACAGTCACCTTTAGCAGGGTACAGAGGCGGGGGCAGGGCCAGCAGCAGGGCACATACACAGTGCAGTGACTAGTTACCCTGGTCAGTCTGGGAGGTGGTTTTCATCTTCTGTGGGGGGCGGGGGGTGGTTGTTTGCTCTGTGACTTTGTGGCGGGGGAGGGCAGTTACAGATCTTATGCAGCGGTCCTTGTCCTGGATCACAGAGCCACGCAGCAGGGGAGCTGTAACCCTCCTCCCCCTGCCATAAAGTCACATAGCCCCCACATACACGCAGTCCCGCTCAGGAGGGCTGGCAGGCTCCGTTGAAACAACCAGTCCGCCACTGCGAATCCTGTCATTCCTGGAGTTTAGAAGGATCATTTGCATCAGTACACTACACCCGCTCCCCACCACAGTCTGCGTCCCCGGTTTCAAAGATTCCCGCGAAAACAGTACTAAAGACAACGGTGTTCAATAACAAAATAAAACTGATTTTATTTTTTTGGAAGGGGGTGGAGGGGGTCTGTAACTGGAGAGGATAGTCATCCTTAACTGGGTAAAGAAACGGGGGCAGGTTCAGCTTCTCTGTACAGAAACTTAAAAGTCACTGGTTACCCTGCTCACTGTGGAACCTAGCTTTCAAAGCCTCCCGGATGCACAGCGCGTCCTGCTGGGCTCTTCTAATCGCACGGCTGTCTGGCTGGGCGTAATCAGATGCCAGGCTATTTGCCTCAGCCTCCCACCCCGCCATAAAGGTCTCCCCCTTGCTCTCACACAGATTGTGGAGCACACAGCAAGCAGCTATAACAATGGGGATATTGCTTTCGCTGAGATCACAGCGAGTGAGTAAGCTTCTCCATCTCCCCTTGAGACGTCCAAAAGCACACTCCACCACCATTCTGCACTTGCTCAGCCGGTAGTTGAACAGTTCTTTTTCAGTGTCCAGGGCGCCAGTGTAGGGCTTCATGAGCCAGGGCATTAGCGGGTAGGCTGGGTCCCCAAGGATCACTGTAGGCATCTCCACATCCTCAAGAGTTATTTTGTGGTCCGGGAAGTAAATACCTTCCTGCAGCCATCTAAACAGACCAGAGTTCCTGAAGACGCGAGCGTCATGAACCTTGCCCGGCCATCCAACGTTGATGTTGGTAAAACGTCCCCTGTGGTCCACCAGTGCTTGCAGCACCATCGAAAAGTAGCCCTTTCGGTTGATGTACTGGCTGGCCTGGTGGTCCAGTCCCAGGATAGGGATGTGAGTTCCATCTATAGCCCCACCGCAGTTTGGGAATCCCATCGCGGCGAAGCCATCTATGATGACCTCCAGGTTTCCCAGGGTCACTACCTTTGAGAGCAGTACCTTGACGATTGCGTTGGCTACTTGCATCACAACAACCCCCACGGTAGATTTGCCCACGCCAAACTGGTTCGCGACAGACCGGTAGCTGTCCGGCGTTGCAAGCTTCCAGAGGGCTATGGCCACTCGCTTCTGGACAGTCAGGGCTGCTCGCATCCGGGTGTCATTGCGCTTCAGGGCAGGGGACAGCAACTCACAAAGTTCCATGAAAGTCCCCTTCCGCATGCGAAAGTTTCGCAGCCACTGGGATTCGTCCCAGACCTGCAGCACTATGCGGTCCCACTAGTCCGTGCTTGTTTCCCGTGCCCAGAATCGCCGTTCCACAACATCCACATGACCCATTGTCACCGTGATGTCCTCGGTGCGGGGTCCCGTGCTTTCTGACAGGTCTGTGCTACTCTCAGACTTCAGGCCCTCACCGCGGTGCCGTAGCCTCCTCGCCTGGTTTATCTGCATCTGTCTCTGGGAAAGGTGGATGATAACCTGCGAGGCGTTGACAAGGGCCACAACTGCAGCGATGGTCGCAGCGGGATCCATGCTCGCAGTGCTGTGGCGTCCGTGCTGTCACTGACCCGAAAAGTGCGTGAACTGATTTCCCGCCGGCGCTTTCAGGGAGGGAGGGAGGGCGGTAGTGACAGACGGATGACGACAATTACCCAAAAGCACCCTCGACCCTTTTTTTTTTTACCCAGAAGGCATTGGCGGCTCGACCCAGAATTCCAATGGGCAGCGGGGACTGCGGGAACTGTGGGATAGCTGCCCACGGTGCACCGCTTCCAATGTCGACGCTTTCCCCGTTAGTGTGGACTCACAAAGTCGAATTACTGTCCTTAGTGTGGACACAAGTTCGACTTTGCAATATCGATTCCACATATTCGATTTAAGTGAAATCGAAATACCCTCGTAGTGTAGACATACCCTGAGATGATTTAAAGTTTGAATTTTTATTCTCAAACACTTAAGGGGGGTGAAGAATAATTTAAGAAAAGAGTGGACATGAACATCCAGTAATATACCTGCAGAGAAGTAGGGCTTTTTTTGTTTTACGAGACAAGGCATGAACCAACTTGGACCTAAGGTTTTCTCCATCCTTCTACACAGAGCATGACAAATTTAACAAAATAATAAGAGTGGTGTGAAAGAGAGCCCTCTTTCTCTACTCTTGCTTCCAGGAATGGAGGATTCAGTTGCTGCAGCAGCAGGGAAACTGATCATCTTGTGACTTTTCTGGTGCACTGTCATTTGCCAAACTTTCTCACTTGCCACTCTTTTTCAAGCTTTGTATATTTATAAACTTAGTTTAGCACTTGGTTCATTTGCTTTTTCATGAAGTTTCAAAATCTGTGAGAGAACAGTTAAACACCCTGTTGAAGGTAGGGGGGAGAAGGTAACAAGTGAAATAGAAAATGTTGCATGTCAGGATCTGTCCCAGGTGACAAAATAGTTGCTGATTGTGATTGCAGATGACACAGGGTACCTGAGTCATTGTTTCAGACTTGAATGTATTGTTGAGGCCAGGGCTTTGGAGCGGAGCCCGGAGCTGGAGCGCGGAGCAGCTCCGGAGCGGTGGAGCTGCAGGTTTTTGCCTGGAGCCGGAGCACAGCTCCAAAGCCCTGGTTGAGGCTCCCCATTTGCCATCTGAGATGCACTAGCCTCAAGGGGACACGTGTCTGAAGTGGCAAATGGGTGAGCATTACATCAGACACCCCACATGATGTGACAGGCCTGAGTAACTTAACCGGGGGTTGTTGGTGCCACAGGACCCTCTGTTACTTCTTAAGTTTTTGTATGTTTTAGGTGAAGTTTTGTTATCTAAAGACTGAATACTTTTTTACTTATTACATGTATTTCACTTAATTGCAACAGTGACACCTTTTTATTCATCAGGATTAATGTAAAAAAATGTTCTTTCATGCAGGACACAGCTTAGGCTATGGCTTTGTGAACTATGTGAGTGCTAAAGATGCTGAAAGAGCAATAAACACACTGAATGGCCTGAGACTTCAGTCAAAAACAATCAAGGTAACAAGCATGGATTTTAAAGCTTAATATTGTAAAAGTGTAACTTATACATAAAGAACAGTTAACTGAAACTCTGTCTTCTAAAACTTTAATGCATTCTCCTAGTAAGTTGTCTCCCCAATTCCTTTTAGACTTCTATGTGCCTTGCAAGGTTAAAAGCTCAAGAATGAATGTTGGTTTAATATCTTGCATAACTTAAAGCAGTGCTGCTTTTGACGTAAGAAAATGTTTGAAAACCTTAGCTGGTGAGATAAATTATTTTGAAAACTTCTAATTAGCATTTTGTTGTTTCATTACTGTCTTAAAACTGGACTGATTTTGGACTGATTTTTCATAAATGCTGGTCACCCAGCAGCTGCTACTGAATTAAGTGTGGATTGCTGAGTATTCAGCATTTTTTGTTTTCCTCTTGAGTTCCCAAAGTATCTGTCTCCTTGATGATACCACTGTAAAGCACAATAGCCACCCCAAGTAGGCAGCTCAAATAGCGCCCATTTGTTTTGCAAATATATTTGTCAATTATATTGGTAACTTACATTGGAAGAAGTTCTTATAAGTCTGAGACTTTTTAGATTCCATGCTCAGATAAATATTTAGTTTTGTCATTTTGCTGTTCTTGAGTGAATGCTGTGCACTCAAGAGAGAGAGCACCAGAAACTGGGAACAGGGTGTTTATAGGGGAACCGTGCAGTGGAATGAGCTGTCAAACACCTCAGCTTTTGTAATAGCTTTATTTTCAAAGATTCTCTCTCTCTCTCTCTCTCTCTTCCCTTCCCTCCATTTTTTTAGAGCACCCATCACTATAGTATCTAGGTGCCAATTTACATACTCCTGGTGTACATAATTACTGGCAGGTCATGGGTTCTATCCCAATGCCATATGTGACGACTGTGGTGTCTGTGCACAGTAGGTAAGATTATTCCAGATTGTTGCCTGGCTTTTGGATTGAACTCATGTGAATCTCAGGTACTCAATAAGCTCTGCCTTAAAACAAAGGAAAGATGTGCACAATGTATATATGCCATTGCCCTGAAATGGATAGACTCTCAGATCTGCTGAAATATTTGCTTGTAACTTTCTTTTTCTGTAGTAGAAGAGTTGAAAAGAGGATAAAAGGTGTACTTCTGCTAAAGGTAGCCATCTTACAGCAAAAAAACTTCAGGACCAGACTCCAAAGAGAAACTGCTGAGCTCCAGTTCATTTGCAAATTTGACACCATCAGATCAGGATTAAACAAAGACTGTGAATGGCTATCCAACTACAGAAGCAGTTTCTCCTCCCTTGGTGTTCACACCTCAACTGCTAGCAGAGCACCTCACCCTCCCTGATTGAATTAACCTCGTTATCTCCATACTGATTTATACCTGCCTCTGGAGATTTCCATTACTTGCATCTGAAGAAGTGAGGTTCTTACCCACGAAAGCTTATGCTCCCAATACTTCTGTTAGTCTTAAAGGTGCCACAGGACCCTCTGTTACTTTTTACAGATTCAGACTAACACGGCTACCCCTCTGATACTTCTGCTAGTTAACTGTCCCTAACTCCGGTTCTAAAAGCCTGTATTGATGTCATGAGTTCTTCAACTGGTACGCTCTGTGCTTGAATATGATTATTGGTTCTTAGTAGGCACTGAAATTATTACAAAATAACACATATGATACATGAAGCAAAACTCATGTCAGGGCTGCTCAATGTATCATATGTCAGTTGGCAGCATCAATGCTGGGCCTATAGTTGGCTCATCAGAGTAATGATGCCACTTAGGGGCACGTCTACACTGGCAAAGTTACAGCGCTGCTCAGAGAGTGCTGAAGGGAAACTACTGCTGTGTGTCCACACTGTCAGCTGCCTGCGCAATAGCATGTTCACACTTGCAACAGTATTCGGAGCGGTGCACTCTGGGCAGCTATCCCGCAGAGCACCTCTTTCTCTTCTGCCGCTAAGACTTGTGGGAAGGCTGAGGGGGTCGCGGGGCATCCTGAGTCCTGTCCCAGTGACCCGTGATGCATTGTTTCGCATCCCAGCAATCCCTGTGGTTCCGTCCGTGATTGGCGCCATCTTTCAACGGTTTGTGTACTGTGTGCCCTGCCTCTTCGGGCTGCAGGAATGGATCCTGAACTGTTGACCACTATGCTGCTCGCTCTGATTAACACGTCACGAGTGGCAGTGGAGTTATTTCTTAAACTACAAAGGCAAGAGGAGTGTGACATTTCGGATGAGGAAAGTCACATTCATGGGACTGTGTGATTAGCTTGCCCCAGCCCTTTGGCGCAAGGACACAAGAATGAGAGCTTCCCTCCTGTTGGAGAAGTGTGTGGTGATCACTCTGGAAGCTGACTACTCCAGACTGCTACTGATTGGTCGCTAATCAGTTCGGAGTGGGAAAGTCTACTGTTGGACTCGTGTTGATGGAAGAGTGCAGGGCCATTAATCACATCCTGCTCTGAAAGACCATGACTCTGGGCAATGTGTGTGACATTGTAGATGGTTTTGCACAAATGGGCTTCCCTAACTGTGGAGAGGCGATAGATGGCACGCATATTCCAACTCTGGCACCAGACCACCTAGCCACCGAGTACATAAATTGCAAGGGGCATTTCTCAATGGTTCTCCAGACGCTTGTGTGGATCACGCATGCATCTTTCGGAACACTGGCCTGTTCAGGAAGCTGCAAGCAGGGACTTCCTTCCTGGACCAGAAAATCACCATAGGGGAAGTTGAGTTGTGATCCTGGGAGACCCCACCTACCCCTGAATGCCATGGCTTATGAAGTCCTACATGGGGCAATTTGACAGCAACAAGGAGTGATTCAACAACAGGCTGAGCAAGTGCAGAATGACGGTTGAGTGTGCTTTTGGCCGTTTAAAAGCCCGCTGGCGCTGCCTCTATGGGAAGCTGGACCTGGCCGATGACAATATTCCTATGCTTATAGCCATGTGCTGTACGCTCCTGTCAAGGCTGATTCCCCACTCTGGCACTTGGAGTGCAGAAGGTGAGGGCCCGCAAGGATTCTAAAAATTAATACTTGCCACTCCAGGCTTGTATTAAACTCCCAAGGTTACAGCTTTTCTTTGACCTTAGAATCATAGAATATCAGGGTTGGAAGGGACCTCAGGAGATTATCTAGTCTAACCCCCTGCTCAAAGCAGGACCAATCCCCAGACAGATTTTTACCTTAGGTCCCTAAATGGTCCCCTCAAGGATTGAACTCACAACCCTGGGTTTAGCAGGCCAATGCTCAAACCACTGAGCTATCACTTCCTCCTTGGATAAATGCTCAGGTATTCAAGTGAAAAACTGCCTCTTGCAAATCCTAGAAAAACTCACTTGGGAAGTTTTCCCTGAGGCCCCTCGGCTTTTCCACCCCTCCCTTGGGGAAGCTGAGAAAGAAAACAAACAAAAGGGATACCCAGCTGTTGCCACCAGCTAATTGAAAAACATATACACAGACCTTTAAGACACAAAACCAATCAGGTTTTTTAAGAAAGGTACATTTTATTAAAAAAAAAAAGAAAGGAAACACATCTGGAAAATCAGGCTATTGCTTGATTTTATAAAGCAACTGAAAAGGGGTTAAACACCAGGAATGGCTCCCTGGGGTCCAGCTTAATGTTACAAAAGAAAACAAAAATACCTGAGCTTAGCACAGAGCAAATCCACAAGCCAAAATAAAGAAATAAACCTGATGGTGTCTATCTAAACATTGCCTGTGCCAGTGAATCCTTCTAGGTATGGAATATAATTTTTCATACCTGGTTCAAACTTTACACAGCACTCCTCCTGCTGCCCGTCTCTTCAGCCAAGAGAGAACAACCGAGAGACAAAGGGAAAGCTTTTTTCCCATTTTTAAAAAGTTCTAGCCTTCCCATTGGCTCTTTTGGTCAGGTGCCCACTCCTTTTCCTTTTACCTGGGGGACTTTGTTAGCCCTTTACAGATAAAGCAAGCAGAGAACAGCCACCAAGAGAGACTATATAGCTAACTGGCTGGCTGGGTGTCCATAAAAGGGAGATACCGCGCCTCCCCCCCCCCCCCTTCATATATCACAGCTCCATAATATTTGTGAAGGGAAGGGTGAAAGCTTCACTCAGGGCTGGACCACAGAGGCTCAGCACCTGGAGGCTGAGTTTGAACAGCCAGAGACAGGGCTATTAGAGGGGTACAGCGCAGGGCCGTAAGGATCAGGGATGGCTTGAGGCAGCAATTTGAAGCTGACAGCCACTAATATTTGTTGTTATGCTCGGGATTGCAGTGCTTGTAATGCTAGGAGGTGATTGGTGCACATGATGCAATAAGGGGGTTTAACATAATTGTATGCTGCTTTGCAGTGCTGTTTTTGCTTTCAATTAATAGAATAAAGATTGCTTTCAAACCATCACAATTCTTCTATTAAAAGACAACTGGAGGAGAGAGCGAGTCAAACAAAAAAACACAGCAGGGAGGGGGATGGGAGAAGGGAAGGTCCCAGGAGGAGGTGGGGTCCCGGGATGGCTAAAGATATGTGTATGTCCAGGGATCATATCCAGCCTTCTCCTTTGGAGTACAATGCAGCGGATACTGTACTTCAGCAGGGCCAAACTGTTGAGTGCAGTGGGTAATGGGAGTCCACCGTGCTGGACTGTGAGGGGGGAGGAGTGGAATGCCGCGGGTATCGACTGGAGCCAGGAGGTTGATAAGAGTGTGTTGGCGGTGTGTCTGGGGAGTGCATGGGAAAGAGTTTTCCAAAAGCGGCTGCAGGGGAGGGCAGGCACGGAGCTGCTCGGTTTGCAGAGCTAGTATCAGCTGGAGCGTGTCCACTTGGCGCTCCATAATGTTTAAGAGCTGCTCCGTGGCTTCATTCTGATATGCCGCATTCTCCTTTTGGTCCCTTGTCTCGCTGTCCCGCCACTCCTTCAATTCCTGTTTCTCGGCGGCTGGGTGCCTCATAACATCACTCAGAAAGTCCTCCTTAGTTCTTCGTGGCCGCTTTCTAATTCTGCGCAGCCGTTAAGCTGCTGATAACAAAGAGGGAGGCTGTGCTCCCAAGGTCATCTCTGTGAAGTTTAAACGCAACATTTTACAGAAGCAGTATTGTTTTGCAACACAGAGAACACTGATTCATTGATTTAATACACAGCCAGTACTCTCGCACTTGTCACTAACTGGCTGACCCCAGGAAAGCACACATGAGCCACAAGACTCCCAAAATGGTGAGTAGCCGTAGGGTAAATCACTCTTCCCGGACCCTGCTGTATACTGAGCATGTGGCTCTTGGGGAGAGCCAGCACTGGGGGGGGGGGGGGCGTGATAATCATTCCTGTCCCCACACTTCCCACAGGATGTGATCATTATGGAAGATACCTCGCTGCTGAGGGTGAGCAGGGAATCAAGGGAGGGTCTTCTCCAAGCTTGCGGCTTCCGCCCTGGCCCCTATGCGGCTCGCCTGTGTGCAGCAATGGTCCCCCTGCTGTGATGGCACAATGGCGCAGGAAAGTTACCGATAATGGGTCAAGAAACAAAGCAGCTCTGCCAATGAACCTGTGGCAGCGGATTGCCCAGTATCTCCACGTGAGTTTCCTGAAGATCTCTGAGGGAGATTCCTGTGAAGTGAGGGAGTCAATCAACAGTCTGTTCCGCTGCTCAGTCTAGGAATGCGGTGGGAGACAAGCCTGCTTTCTGCAACCCTTCTGCCCCCAACAACTCGCTTCAGTGATTCCCAAAATCAGGTCCACTTACCAGGGGCCTGCTCTCCTGTTTGCACTTCACCAGTCTCCGACAGTTGTGACTGGCTAGCCTCCTCCAGGGTAGAAAAGAGTTCCTGGATGCATGCATCTCTGACCTCTGAGCCATCCTCTGCCTCTGG
The DNA here is from genome assembly GCF_002925995.2 of Terrapene triunguis. Classification (NCBI taxonomy): domain Eukaryota; kingdom Metazoa; phylum Chordata; order Testudines; family Emydidae; genus Terrapene; species Terrapene triunguis. The sequence continues at coordinate 13,464,855 of NW_020664545.1, forward strand.
GTCCTCCTTGTCCAAGATTTCTTCCTCCTGGCTCAGTCCACTTTTGACTGGCACGTGAGCAACTGAAGTATCCGCAGTGGTCTTTGCAGTGGAGGTGGGGTCGCCGCCGAGTATCGCGTCCAGCTCTTTGTAGAACCGGCAACTTGTGGGCGCAGCACCGGACCGGCGGTTTGTCTCCTGTGCCTTGTGGTAGGCATTCTGCAGCTCCTTCACTTTGACCCTACACTGCAATGTGTCCCAGTTATGGCCCCTTTCTGTCCTGCATCGTGAAATCTGTCCATAGATATCAGAATTCCTACGACTGGAGCGCAGCTGGGACTGAACAGCCTCCTCTCCCCAAATGCCGATGAGGTTCAGCAGCTCGGCATTGCTCCAAGTGGGGGATCGCCTGGTGCGTGGAGCAGACATGGCCACTTGGAAAGATACGCTGAGACCACTGCACGCATCACCTAGCAAACAGGAAGGGGACTTTTAAATTTCCAAAGGAATGTACGGGGTGGGGATTACGGTTGGTCACCTGAGGACAGAGCAGTAGAGTTCAAACCGATGACCAGAGAGGTGAGAACAGGCATTGTGGGACACCTCGCAGCACTGTAATCGACCATGGTGTCTACGCTGGCACCGCAGTGTTGTAGCCCCAGCACAGAAAGTTGTATGCCTTTTGTTGGGGTGTGTGTGGTGTTTTTTTTTTTTTTTTTTTTTTTTTTTAAGCACTACAATTCCGCAGTTTCTGCGCACTAAGTGGCTTAGCAGTGTGTACACTTCGGGAGTTACAGCGCAGAAAGCTGCTTTACTGCGCAGAAACTTGCCAGTGTAGACAGGGCCTTGGTTTCGTTGTCAGTAGAGTCAAATAGTGAAGAGGATTGTGTGTCTTCTTTTTTTAATCAAGCACAAAAAACACTTTTGTTGCTTACTTTCCATTTCCTGGCAATCGTTTTTCCTTTTATGAAACTACCATAGGAAAATTGCCTGTATTACAAAGGAAGGATTTTAGGTGGGTGTCTTATAACACAGCAAATCATTCATGTAATTTCACATACAATAAAAAAATTTCTCTTGAAGGTGTCGTACGCTCGTCCAAGTTCTGAAGTTATCAAAGATGCTAACTTGTACATTAGTGGACTACCAAGGACAATGACACAAAAAGATGTAGAAGACATGTTTTCACGTTTTGGCCGCATCATCAACTCACGTGTACTCGTGGATCAAACTACAGGTATGCACTGTAATGTTAGATATTAAAAACTTGACTATACAGGACACAAAGAAATGTTCATTCAAAGATTATTGGTGCTTAAAATTAACTTTTAATTTTCCAGATAGTTTCTGAACATATATAAAAATTAATTGTTGAGTTTGGTATTTATCACTGTGTCCACAGAAATATAGAACTAGAATGGCAAACATCCGTGTTTTGGGGGCTTTTCTGAAACACATGACTTAGAGTCCATTTTGTAGATCGTGCTCTGTAAATTGAGAATGGTATTAAGAACACAAGATTTGCTATACTAGATTAGATCATTGGTCTGCCAGATTCAGTATCTTGCCCCCACCAATTGTCCATGCCTGGTGCTTGACGTAGAACAATACAACTATCTGATTATGCAGATAGTTCAGCACTGTAGGAGATTTTGTTACCTTTTCTTTATTTTTCCCCAGGGGAGGCAGCATGGTACAGTGGAGAGGGTATAGGCCTGAGATTCGAGAGCCCTGAGTTCTATTCCCAGCTCTGCAGCTGACCTTAGGAATGTTGCGTCACCTCTGTTGGGCAGAGGGGGCTTGTCAGGTGTGGCTGGCAGAGAATGAAAACACCAATTTTAACCCAAGAACATCTGATGTGGCCATCTGGTTTACAAAAGTTGTGCCAATCACACATGCTCTGTGAGTCTGCACTGCCGACCTCAGCTGCTGGACAAGGCGAAGCAAAAAAGCACTTTTCACAGACAGATATTATTTAGCGGTAAAATCCAGCCTATCCTTTTATGTAAAAGGATAACTTGTTACCTTACATTTAATCAACTTGAAATTGATCTGTGATTGTGCTTCATAATTTCTCATTGCACTTAAGTATATCTGGAGTTTCATGTCCCCTCTCAGCCTTCTCTTTTCCAGACTAAACAAACCAAATTTTTTCAATCTTCCCTCATAGGTCATGTTTTCTAGACCTTTAATCATTTTTGTTGCTCTTCTCTGGACTCTCTCCAGTTTGTCCACATCTCTCCTGAGATGTGGCGCCCAGAACTGGACACACTACTCCAGTTGAGGCTTAATCAGCACTAAGTAGAGCGGAAGAATTACTTCTCGTATCTTGCTTACAACACTCCTGCTAATACATCCCAGAATGGTGTTTGCTTTTTTTGCAACAGAGTTACACTGTTGACTCATATTTAGCTTGTAATCCACTATGACCATCAGATCCATTTCTGCAGTACTCCTTCCTAGGCAGTTGTTTCCCATTTTGTATGTGTGCAACTGATTGTTCCTTCCTAAGTGGAGTACTTTGTATTTGTCCTTATTGAATTTCATCCTATTTACTTCAGACCATTTCTCCAGTTTGTCCAGCTCATTTTGAATTTTAATCCTATCCTCCAAAGCACTTGCAACCCCTCCCAGCATGGTATCGTCTGCAAACTTTATAAGTGTCCTCTTTATGCCATTATCTAAATCATTGATGAAAATATTGAAGAGAACCGGACCCAGAACGGATGCTTGCGGGACCCTGCTCGTTATGCCCTTCCAGCATGACTGTGAACCACTGATAACTACTCTCTCGGAATGGTTTTCCAACCAGTTTTGCACCCACCTTATAGTAGCTCCATCTAGGTTGAATTTTGGAGATGGCGACTCATGAAAGATTACACAAGTGCACTCTTTGAACCCGAAATGACACTAACTGTGTAGCTGTTGCAGGAAGTATCTTGTACACATGGAACAGCTAAGTTAGCCATGCCATATGCAGCACAGCCTTCCTTCCCTTTAAAATACTGGTAAAAATTGCACGTGCAGAACTTTGCTAAACAATTGTACAAAAATTTAGTTTTCTGATCCTCATAACTTGGACCGGTCAAAATAATTTTTCATTGGAGCACTCAGATGCTCCTCAGTGAGGGCCATTCTCTTGCCAAATTCCAGCTTTCTGCTCCCAGTTGCTTCCCATGGAAGATATGGCCAAAAATAGTCACATTTTGATAATGGAAGAGGTTCCCCCATGCACTCATTCTCCTTGTACACAAAGACAGTGAAACTATTTGATCTGACATCCCTTGAAATAGAGACCGGTCCTAGAAAACTTCATTCCAGTGTGTGAAAGTTTCTCAAAGTTGAGTATTTGAAAACAGGGGCTTCTCATAGAAATGATCAGCCTTTTCAATTATAGCAGTTATAAATGTTGCAGTTGTAGCGTTGGTCTTAAATACAGGCTCTTAGTGCCCTATTAATAACTTTTCTGCACTTTAAGCAACAGCTATGTATTAAACTTGGTTGTCACATAACCAGTTTTTAATCTGTCTCATGAGAAGACCTTGTCCCTTAGGATGTAATTCTTTCATTTTCCTGTGTAGTTTCTTCTCCTAAGTCCCATAGAACAGTACAGACAATGTTAATTTTAGCAAACTTGTATATAGTGCCATAACTTTACATGGTCTTTAGAGATTAAAAGATAGGGCCATGACCTGAAGCGTTTACAAACTGAATTAGACAAGCATATAACATGAAGATAAACAAGAGAAGGGAATAGGGAAATTGAACAATGTATTAAAAATAATAAAAATGTAAGTGCTGTTATACTGCAAGCAAATTATAGGTGATCTATTTCAAATGGTAACTAAGGTAGGGCAGGAGAGAGGACTAAAAGAGCACAGCACAGAGTAATCGAAAAGTGAGACTGTGCATTAGACTGGGGTATAGTGCCTGCTGGAAGCTAGGAGTTGCAGCTGCTGTGACACCCTTTGTGAGGATATAGTGTGTTCTTCCTCCCCTAGCATAGGAACATCTCTTCTGGCTGGTGCAGGGGGTATGTGAGAACGTGACCAGATGGACCACTAGTGAGATCTAATCTGGTTAAGTCTCCTGTTTTTGACAATAACTGGTACCAGATACATCAAGGTGCGAGAAACCCCCAAATGGGAGATCATAGAGTAACATAACCTGTTCATGGCACTGCTCCTTCCCAGCTAACTTTGGAGAGGGTAGTGTCATTGTTGGCGCTACCCAAGTTGAGTCTTTACACTCAGGAAAGAACATGAACGTCAACCTAACTCAGGCACCTCAGAGCTACACAGTGTTTCCTTAGTGCAGGGACTAAGGTAAGGGCCACGCTCAGTTTCAGTCCCATGTGCTTTAAAATCATGCAGTGAATGCGGCAAAAGCTCCTGAATTGAAAGACTCCGAATGCATCAAGTAGAATAATGTAACCATAACTATACTAGGAAGCAGGAGATGTGGGTTCCACCCAGCTCTCCCACTCACTTGCTTCATGACCTTGATTACATCACTTTACGCTTCCATTTCCTCCATCTGTAAAATGTAGATATGTACCCACCTTTTTAAAAACACTTTCCAGTCTGTGTAATAAATGCTATATAAATGTTTCAGACTCTTATTGTTACTATACCTATGCACATCTTAAAAAAAAAAAAAAAAAAAAAAAAGGAGGGGGAAGGTTCAGAGAAGAGCCAGTACAATGATTCTAAGTCTGGCAAACCTGCCTTAGAGTGAGAGACTTAACCCTCACTTTGATAAGCTAAATTGAATGAGCTTCTTAAGAGATGACTTGATCACAGTTTATGACTATATATGTTAGGAGAAGATTTCTGATAGTACAGGGCTCTTTTATCTACCAAAGGTCTAACAAAATCCAGTGTCTGAAAGTTGAACCTAGACAAAATCAAATTAGAAATTAAGTGCAAATTTTTGAGCAAGAGTAATTAACCATTGGAAAAACTTCTGAGGGGGTGTGGTGGAGTTGGCATCAGTTGAAGTCTTTAAAACACAATAAGATGGCTTTTTAAGAGATGCTCTAGCTTAACCACAAATAATGTGCTTGATGCGGGAATCACTGAGTGAAATTCTATGGCATGTGTTCAGCAGATCAGACCAGACAATCGTAATGGTCTCTTCTGGCCTTTGAATCTGTGAAATAGTGTGTGTCGTCAACATGCATTCATTTCCTATTTGGAAATTATGTTTCAGTTTTAGGTCTCTAGATGTTTTGAGTAACAAAACTGAGCAAAAACAAAAAATGATTTTTAGCCCAATAGTCACTTTGCATTTCTCCTTTGAAAAAGTTTTAGTTGATCTGAAATATTTTTCCTTTAATGTCAGTTGACAGTGGGTTTCCTAGAACACTTGTACATTGTACAGTTTTTGGACTATGAACTAACATGTTATAAATGTGTTTTGCTCCACCATCATTATATATTTGAAGTAAATGTGCTCATTTGTGTTTAATTTCCTAATTATTTTTAAATGTTTTGATTTCATCCTTTTGAAGAACTACCAGTAAAATTGTAGAACTTTAAGTATTTCTAAGGTCATGGCTTTATTTTTGTTTTTTCACTTGGAAAATTGTTTTGAGCTTATCCTTAATGCATTTTTATTTGTGTTTGGTTAAAAGGTTTGTCCAGAGGAGTCGCTTTTATCCGGTTTGACAAAAGGTCAGAAGCAGAAGAGGCAATTACAAGTTTCAATGGTCACAAACCCCCAGGTTCCTCTGAACCCATTACTGTGAAGTTTGCAGCCAATCCTAACCAGAACAAAAATGTGGCATTGTTATCACAGCTGTATCATTCACCAGCTAGACGATTTGGAGGGCCAGTTCATCACCAGGCGCAAAGATTCAGGTACGTTAGGAAGAATAATCCATTTAAGGCCTATTCTGTCACCCACACTTCCACTGGGGAAAGTGTTGCACTGTTTCAACTGTAAAGTAATAAATATATTTGTCCTAGCATGTGTGAATAAATAGTAATGCACTGTGTATTTCTATGGTGTGTGTGTGTGTGTGTGTGTGGGTGTGTGTGTGTGTGTGAGAGATGTATCTAAAAATTGCTCAAGTAGAGTATAATTAAAGTAATAACCTATATGGAAAACTGTGTTGAAACTAATCCAGTCAAGTTTCTAGTTCCACAAAGTAGTACATAGTGAGAAAGTGTATGAAGTGTTGTTGTAGCCGTGTCGGTCCCAGGGTATTGGACCAACTTCTGTTGTCATAGTGTCACACCTTGGCAGGCTGATATTTTAACAAGACTTGTAATCTTGTCAAAGAACTATATCATGTTTGTCTGATAACATATTTTCTCATGAAACCATACTGATTTGGTGTTATACTTAGATCTTCTAATTTTTTAATGTTAGAATCCTTAATAAGTCGTTTAATTATTTTGCTGGGAATCATTGTCAGGTTAATTGGCCCATAATTATCCGAGTCATCCTATTTACTGTTTTAAAAATATTGCCAGTCCTGGAGTTTCTCCAGTTTTACAACATTTTTATTAAAAATTAACATTGGTTGTCAAGTCTTTTAAAACTCTTAAATGCAAGTTATCTGCACCTGCTGATTTAAAAATGCTTAATTGTAGAAGATGTTAAATAGCATCATCTTTAGTTACTGCTGGAAAAGAAACTATTTTATCATTTTATTTTATTACCTTTGCTTGAGAGAGGTGATTAAGGTTCTTAGTCTCAATATGAAGGATACTTAATTTTTTCACAGATTTTTTTAAGGATCTTTTTTGGTACATTTCAAGTGTGGTGTTACTGTACTGGGTTTTTGGTGTGATCCTTCCCGCAAGGACATTGAACTTAGAACTACTAAATGATAATTTTTATTAGGTGCTACCACAATACAAATAACTGAGCCCCAGTCATGGACCAGAACTGCACTGTGGTAGGCACTGCACAAATACTTAATAAAAGAATGGTCCCCGCCCTAAAAAGTTTCTAATCTGAGTGAATTATAATTGTGGTCACTGTTACTTAGAGGTTGAACTATAGGTATTTCTTGAACAACATTTGTATGTTGTTTAGGCTGTTCAGTTTAGTCCTCTTCTCTTATGTCCAGGACTAAGGTTTTTGTGTCAGTCTGGTGTAATGAAGCAATGTCTTGACACAAATAGTAGTTGGAGTCATCCATGTTCTCAAAGCTCCTGCACTCCTCTGCGCTGCACTTGGAACTGGTCTTAATAATTTATGGCATGTCATGGTTTTGGTGCTGCTAATGTGGACACATGCTCCAGAAGCTTCAGTGCTTCCACCTCTTGAATTGACATCACACCATGGGGCTCCTATTTGAAGGATTGGATGAAAACAATTAGGACTAACTTCGGCTAAGGGATGTGAAGGAATCTTTTGAGACCAGTGTATCTTCACTGTGAAGCAGAGAGGTAACAAAGCCCATAAGAAAATCCAAGGCTAAATCCATCCCCTTTATTGTTAGAGGCTTTTTAAGACTCAAATTGAGATACCTAAAGATGGGTCACATTACAAATATGGTATCTGGACAACTCTATCTTATTGTAGAGACAGGGTGGGTGAGGTAATATCCTTTAGTGGACTAACGTCTGTTGGTGAAAGACAAAATTTTGAGCTTACACAGGACCTGAACAAGCGTTTTGAAAGCTTGTTTCTTTCTCAAACAGAAGTTGGTCCACTAAAAAATATTCCCTCACTCACCTTGTCTCTTTAATATCCTGGGGCCAACACTGAACAACAGTGGAAGATCTCTCCTTCTAGGAACGGACGTAAAGGAGGTATTTTCGCTTCTTTCCAGCACTCCATCTTTGTCAAAGGCAGGTAAATAGAACATATCTCTGCCTCCAGATGTCAGTAACTGCTCTTTCCACCCTCCTCTCAAGAGCTGGGTTGCAGGAAGGGACTATAGCAAAGAGTAGCTGGACCTCACATATAAGCATCCTTTGATGTCACTAGTATGACAGTAAGAGCATCTGCCTTCATAAGTGATGCTTAAAGTTCATGAATGTTTGTTTTTCATTATGTCATCAGATGGAGATTCAGTATTAGGCCTGGTCCACACTAACCCCCCACTTCGAACTAAGGTACGTAGCTGAATTTGAAGTACCTTAGTTCGAACTTACCGCGGGTCCAGATGCGGCAGGCAGGCTCCCCTGTCGATGCCGCGTACTCCTCTCGCCGAGCTGGAGTACCAGCGTCGACGGCGAGCACTTCCGGGATCGATCCCAGAAGATCGATTGCTTACGGCCGGACCAGGAAGTAAGTGTAGATCTGCCCTTATAGAGGAAACGTCTTGGAGATAAAAAATTCTAATCACGTGACGTCTGAGACACAAGCCACTCTTTTGTGTTAATTGTCTGCATTTAGTAGATAAAAATTTGGATCATAGAGTTATAACAAAACAAGCTGGGTTTTTTTTAAAAAAACATTTGGTAAGAGACAGGATTACAATTGTATTTGCATTCTCATTTTAATTAGAGCAAATTCTCTTTCATTCAAAGCACTTTTCAGCATTACCAGAATTCTAGGACAAAGAGACAGATGAACAAAAATGGAAAAGGACCCAAGAAAAAGAGAGCAGAAACTAATAGAATTACTGACTAGCTGGCCATCCTGTTGCTTCATTTTTAATCCTAGCAGTCTGATAAGCAGCAGCTCTCACAGGGGTTGGTACTGGCTTTTCTATTAAGCAATTAGGATCCACTGATATCAGTATTTTCTTCAGCAACGCTGCCAGTAAAGTTCTGTAGTTCGTAAGTTGCAGAAGTGTTAGCTTTAGTTATTCATTCAGATTAAGTGTAGACATGTTAAATTTATGGCTATAGAGTATGTTGCAAAGTCTTACAGATATGTACTTGCACAAAGGGACTACTTCTCAACCACTAGATTTGTATCAGTTATTCTAGGAGAATAACTGCTAGTTCTGAGTGTATTCACTGGCTTTGGCGCTGAGTACATTCATGGTGCTTGATGCAGTGTCTGTTAAAGTCAATACAAGAACTTCCATTGACTTCAGTAGGTGTTTGGTTGGGCCCAAAATGTATAAGGATGAGAGTGCATGTTTGTTTTCCCCATTGACAATTATCTGATCAAGAACATTATGGAAGGGATCCAAGAATCTGTTTCTCTTTCACTTGAGTTCTGGAATTGTATCTTTCCTGTCCCAACATGGGATGCATGACCTTGTAAGTGTAAGAGTTTTCCTTAGCCAGCAAGTATCAGCTGGAACTGTTATAAATGCTGGGACTGAGGGCTGCATTAGTATTCATACACACTGGTTTTTGCAACCTCAGTGGGAACCACATAGGCCTGGAGGGCATCTGTCTTGATGCCATTCTAGGGACAATATAAATCTGGTCAGGGCTTCCAAATTCATCTAAACAAATGTGTAATTCTTATTCGAGTGCTTGCTCGTGTCCATTCCAGTGTAGGTGCGTGCTCGCCCCAAATGCTGCCGCCAGAAAGTATTTTCCCTCAGTGGTTTCTGTCGAGTCGGCTCTGTTGCCCCCTGGAGTTGCGCCCTCATAGCGCCAATATATAGGGTCTCACCGCACCTTGAGTTCCTTCTTACTGCCCATGATGGTCACTGGAACTTCTGCTCGCTGCACTTCTGCTAATACCTGCTCTAAGTGGATTGGTTCTGTAAAATTATAAATAGTTACCCTTTAGAGTTAAGTTTAGTTAGCTTAGCCGTAGTAGTAATGGTATAGTCAGCGAACCCCGCTTAGCAGGGCTAGCCCTTCCCTGAGCACCAGGATATGCCTCGGTCCCAGGGGTTCAAACCGTGTGCATCATGCCACAAACCAATGCCAGCTAGTGATTCGTATGCTAGCTGCCTTAAGTGTCTGGGAGAGACCCACGTGCAGGAGCTGCAGAAGTTTCAGACCCAGAACAGAAAAGGACAGGGCTTAAGTTCCTCCTCATGGAGGCAGCGCTCAGTTCCCCTTTGGAGCCAAGTCATGGGGACTCGGCACCGAGCACTTAAACTTCAGTGAGACGTATCCTGGCGTCTCTGAGGGAAGCGCAGGGCTGTTCCACCTCCCTGGCACCAAGGAAGGACTCCACACTGATGGCCCGGAACTCCCAACACAAACGCACATCACCAGCGCCGAGGAAGTCAACTCCAGCACGGGACGCTTGGCACTGCTTCCCATCGCCGATGCCGAGGAAAAATTAGAGAGAGACTGACTGGGGTGTTCTTGAACTCCAAGGTCTACGGGCCATAGAGATGCTGATGCAGTGCCACCTGTGCTGGGCCCCTCAGAGACGCTAGCAGGTAAGCGGTACCATTGACTCTGGCCACGGGAAGGGAACCGTTGAGTCCAGTACTATTGGATTCCCCACCAAGAGAGGCCACTGGGGTTCAACAGCCCTGGCACTGCCATCAAGGCCGGAGGCATTTGAGGCAGCAAGTGACTTACTATCCCTCCTGGTACCGCCATCCCTGGCCATTCAGGAATTAACAGTAGCAGCACTAGAAACGAGGACCACCGCAGCACAAAACAAGAGCCGTTGAAGTCATGATAGCGCAGCGCTGATCTCCCTCCCTCCTGGTACTGTTCTTCGGCACCAGTTGGTACTGCTCCTTCCTGGTCGCTGAGAAGTGACTCCTCGGACTCCAATTCAGAAGCGGAGTCCTACGCCTTGTGCAGGAGCAGACACCACTCCGAACGGCGGCACCCTATGGCTGACATGAACCAGGGCATGCTGCCAATAGCCTGGTGGCTGGCACAATGGCAAATGCCACTGCAGTGCCCATTCTGGAATCCCTGGGCTTTCCAGCCAATCCAGGGCCCCCAGTCCAGAAGGTAGCTCTGGTATATCAGAGTCAAGATCTTCCCTGCCATCTCCATCAGAACGGGGATCAGTCCCCGATGCCGAGCTCGTACTGAACTACAGGACTCTCCCCCACGGGACCCATCTGGGGCAGAGGGAGAAGTACAGGGGCCAGGGCAGGCTGGGGAAATTAGTGGCCAAGGCGTCCCTCCAGTAAGCACTGAACACAGCAGACTCTGCAGCCTGCTCCATGGCTTCTGCAGTGATCATGAGGCGAAGCTCGTGGCTTCAGTCTTCGGGGTTGCCCTATGAGGTACAGCAGATAATTCAGGACCTTCAGTTTGAAGGCAAATTGCTCTTTTCGAAGCAAACAGACTTGAAACTGCATAGCTTAAAGGACTCTAGAATCATCCTTAAATCCCTAGGACTGCATACGCCAGCCCCTGCCAGGAAGCACTACAAGGCCCAACCAATGGGCCGCTTCTATCCACCGCATCAGAAATAGGAGTACAGCAGGAGAATTAACAGAGGCTATAAGAAGAGGCCTCCATCCAAATCCTCGTCTGCCCCAGTGCCTCTATTCTCCCCCCCCCCCTCCCCCCCGAGATATCAGCAGGGTCTAAGCAGGCCTTTCGATGGGACGCTCAGGGATGACTTACCAGGACAATGTGTGGATCCAATTTCTCCTATGTTTGTGGACCAGTTGTCCCACTTCTATCAGGCATAGGCCTGCATTACCACAGATCGCTGGGTACTACGATAGAAGTGGGGTACACCCTTCAATTCACTTGCTCCCCTCCTTCCCACCCTCCCTACCTGTCCCTCATCAGGGACTCTTCTCATGAAAAACTACTAACCCAAGAGGCGCAGTCGTTCCTAAGCGCAGGTGCAGTGGAAGAGGCCTCACTGGAACTAAGGGAGCAGGGGTTTTACTCCCGTTACTTCCTAATCCCAAAGGCCAATGGCGACCTCAGACTGATTTTTAGACCTGTGAAATCTCAATGGGTTTATGAAAAAACAAAAGTTCCACATGGTCTCCTTGGCCTCCATTATCCCTTCTCTGGATCCAGGGGACTGGTACGCCACCCTTGACTTGAAGGACACATTTCCATATTGCTATTTTTTGGGGATACAGAAGGTACCTATGGTTTGTTGTAAACTACAAACACTACTAATTTACAGTACTCAACTTCAGCCTGTCAGCAGCTCCTCATGTGTTCACGAAGTGCTTGACAGTCGTTGCAGCCTTTCTGAGGAGACAAGGGGTTCATGTCTTTCCCTACCTATATGACTGGCTGATCAGAAGTCGGACCAAGGACCAGGTGCAGGCAAACGTAAAGTCAACCTTCCAGGACCTGGGACTGTTGATAAAAATGCACAAATCCACCTTTTCTCTGGTTCAAAGGATAGAATTCATAGGGGCGGTCCTCAACTCGATCCAGGCCAGAGCTTTTCTCCAGGAAAACAACTTCAGAGCTATGGGGGCACTCAGAGAGAGTCTGAGGGGGTTACTCCATCACCACAGCAAGAAACTGCTTAAAGCTCTTGGGGCATAAGGCATCATGCACCTATGTAGTGCAACACGCAAGACTGCAACTCAGACCTCTCCAATCTTGGCTAGCATCGGTATACGTACGAGGTTGACACCGTCTGGACAAGATGGTCTTGCTTCCCCTGTCGGTGATTTCCTCCCTCCTTTGCTGACTGGACCCGGGAACGGTATGTGCGGGAATTCCATTCTCGAGATCTCCACTGTCAATGTGTTTCATCACAAAGGCGTTGGCAGTGGGATGCGGGGCTCACTTGGGAACCCTCAGAACTCAAGGCCTCTGGTCACCAGAAGAACTCTCGTTGCTCATCAATGTGAGGGAACTGAGGGTGGCACGCCTAGCCTGCCAGGCTTTCCAGCCCCACCTGTAGAGCAACTGTGTGTCGGTCCTCAAAGACAACTCAACAGCAATGTTTTATATAAACAAGCAGGGCGGAGCGCACTCTTCTCCCTTACACCAGGAGGCTGTTCACCTATGGGAATTCTGAAAAGCCTATTTGATCCACCTTGAAGCCTCATACCTCCCAGGGTCGCAGAATGAGTTAGCGAATCATCTCAGCAGATCCTTTTCCAACCATCACGAGTGGTCAATTCTCCCAGATGTCATGAACACTGTTCCCCAGACGTGGGGAACTCCCCAGTTAGACCTGTTCACGACGAAGTACAACAGGAAGTGTCTTCAGTTCTGCTCCTTCCTAGGCCACAGCCCAGGCTCGCTCGCCTTTGGATCAGCTCTTCTACGCATTCCTCCTCCTACACCGGATCCTGTTAAAGGTCAGAAGCGACAAGACATGTCTGATCCGGATAGCCTACCCGCACCAACACTGGCTCAACACTCTCCTAGATATCTCGGTGGATACACCAATCAGCTTGCCACTGTTTCCAGACTTGATCTCTCAAGATCATGGCTGTCTGTTATCTGAACCTCAAATCTCTTCACCTCATGACATGGAAGCTCCATGTCTGAACTCAGCGGAACTGGCTTTCTCCGGGCCTGTTTGCTAGGTGCTTTTAGGGAACAGAAAGCCATCTAATAGAGCCACTTACCTGGCAAAGTGGAAAAGATTTCTCTATCTGGTCAGCACAAAAGGGTGTTTGATCTGCCAAGTCATCACCGTCCTTCATTCTGGAACATCTACTCCACCTAAAGCAGCATGGTCTAATGCTGTCATCCATATGGGTCCATCTAGCTGCTGTCTCAGCCTTTCACCCATGGGTGAACAGCAGTCAGTCTTCTCAAACTCCGTCTGTGGCCATTTCCTTAAGTGACTGGAATGGCTATAGCCACTACCTTCTTGGGACCTCAATTTGGTGCTGGCAAGGCTAACAGGACCCCCATTCTAACTGCTGGCAACGTGTTCTCTGCTCTATCTGTCTTGGAAGGTGGCCTTCCTAGTCTCCATTACTTCTGCCAGAAGGGTTTCAGAGATCTGAGCTCTTACCTCTGAGCCACCCTATACGGTCTTCAAGGACAAGGTACAATTGTGGCCATACCCGTCCTTTCTGCCAAAGGTTGTCTCATAATTTCATAGTAACCAGGATATCTTTCAGCCAGTCATTTTTGTTCTAAGCCACATGCAAACAGGGATGAATAGAGACTCCACTCACTGGATGTGAGGTGTGCGCAAGCATTTTTCATAGAAAGGACTAACGCTTTAGGAAGTCCACACAGCTGTTTTGTAGCCATCGTGGACAGAATGAAAGGCCATCTAGTCTCGACCCAGAGAATGTCATCGTGGATCACATCCTGTATCTGCACATGCTACGACCTGGCAAAGGTCCCAGCTCCTCAGTTGACAGCACATTCTACAAGAACTCAGGCATCATCGATGGTGTTTGACGCAGGTTCCAATTATCTGTAGAACAGCGACGTGGTGGTCAGTCCATGCGTTTGCGTCACACTACGCCATCACCCAGCAAGCTAGAGACGATGTGGGCTTCGGCCGAGCGGTGTTACAATCAGCGTGCCAACAAACTCTGATCCCTCCACCTGCACAACTGCTTGGGAGTCACCTACATTGGAATGGATGTGAGCAAGCACTCGAAGGAAAAAACAGTTGTTCTTCAAGATGTTTCTCATGTCCATTCCAAAATCACCCTGCCTTCCCCTCTGTTGGAGTTGGCCAGCAAGAAGGGGGGCGGGGCCCTATATACTCGTGCAATGAGGGGGCACTAGAACTGACCCAATGGATACCACTGAGGGAAAAACTTTCTGGCAGCAGTGCTTAGGGTGAGCGCACACCTAGATTGGAATGGGCATGAGCAACACATCTCGAAGAAGAACAGTTATGCAAGGTTAGTAACTGTTTTTTTTACTGTGGATGCATCTTGCATGGAATGGAGAGCCCACAGAGAAGAGCTTCACTTCGACAGAACTTGGTCTATCTAGGCCAATGGTTCTCAAACTTATTTGATCAGCTCCCCTCCCCCCCTTTCTTTGTCTGTAGTCGTTTACGCACCTCCCCTCCCCTCCCCCACAAGTACAAATACCGCCACCCAGCTCTGCAGGCAGAGCGGACAACAATGGCTGCTGGCCGGGCACCCAGCTCTGAAGGCAGCGCCACGCCAGCATCAGCACAGAAGTAAGGTTGGCAATGTGAAAAGTGGTATTCGTCAATATCACTTTTCACAGTAGACTTAGTGCCCCATTGTCACCCTTACTTCTGCACTGCTGCTGCTGCCACCCCAGGCTGACAGCCGGAGCCCCACCACCTCCAGGTGAGGGGTTGGGGGCAGGAGGAGAGAGCCCTAGCCTGGGCTACCTCCTGGTGAGAGATTGAGGGGGGTGGGGGAAAGGAGAGCCCCTTTAGCCCCTTGCTGTCCCATTTATCTCCACCTCCCAGGAGGGTACAGCCCTTCTGCACAAACCCCAGCCACCCTGGGGCTGACCGCGAGAGCTCTACAAAAATCAGAAAAAGCGTGCAGCTCATGCCTCCCTTGTGAGGCCCGCCCCATAGTTTGAGAACTGTTGGTCTAGGCAAAGCAATAGCACATTGTTACTGAATGCTCTTATTTCACTTGGTACTGCTCTCTGACCCATCGTTCTCTGTTTCAGGCTGGAAAGCCTGCAACATGAAGGTGTTGTCAACACCCATATGGTAAAGGATGGACTGTTCCTACCCATAGCTAGAATCTAATTGTAACCACTCAGGAGAAAAGATCTGGACATCATTGGAGATAGCTCAGTAAAAACCTCTGCTCAGTGTGCAGATGTGGTCAAAACAAACTAGTTGTTAAATGATGATACGATGGTTTCAAAATCACTCTCTCTTCCTTTATCATAATTAAGTAAATTGAGGGAACACTCTTACATTGAATGCTATATCCAGTTCTGGTCAGCTCATCCCAAAAAAGATGCAACTAGAATAGAAGGATCTAGGGAAGGACAAGTAAAATGTTTACAAGTATGAAAGGAAGTTGGTGTTGAAAAGATTAGGTCTCTAGTTTAGAAATGAGACTTTATCCTGCCTCACAATCCTAGAACAAGAGAGCAACCAGGAAAATTTAAAAGCCAGCGAATTTAACTTTGATAAAAAGAAATACTTGTTTGTACAGTGGTGGAAGTCATGGCCACAGGATATTAAAGCTGTGAGCTTAGCAGGTCACGGTGTAAGCTCGAAAACTTCTCTCTCACCAGCAGAAGTTGGTCCAGTAAAAGATATTACCTCACCTACGCTGTTTCTCTAATATCCTGGGACCAACACGGCTACAACAACACCGCATAGCCTTTTTTAGGCAATGTGTCTGTTTATAATCTCTTGTGGTTTTGGGCGTATCTTATCCCACTCTGGTTTTTCTTAATTTTAAACCTGTTGTCCATGTTTGTTTACAGAAAATGCTTGTTGCAGTTCTCTTTGTAGTTTTCTTTAGTAACATCCCTGTAGCTTTTTAGTCTCAAGAGTGAGGAATCTGTTGAGATGGGTATTATTGCGTATATACACATTAGCCTATCCACCCTGTTCACCACAGGAAGTTGGTTTTTCTTCTCTTTAGAGTATTTTCACTTGTTGCCATGACCATAGCCAACGGTTAGAATGCTGGGTGAGGGTTGGAGGCACCTAGGTTTGACAGCAAGGGGTGCAATAAAGCACTGACTGCAGGAACCCAAGATTGTATATCTTCAAAGAATGATTTACAGGAAAATAGGCCTCTCCTTCCAAGTAAGACTTGGATAAACAAATGAAAGCTCAAGGTTTTCATTAGAAGAACCAAAAACGTAACACACACACAAAAACACAAAAAAAACAAAAAAACTATTTTATTTTTTAAAGTGAGAACTGCTTGATAGGACATAAGATGTTAGTCATCAGATTACTTGGGTCTGCTCAGTAAAGAATTGTAAAAGTGCAATTTTTGTATATCAGAAAATTTGTTTTGAGCACTTAATGTGTGGGCTACGTACAGCAGCCTTGCATGCTTCAGCCTGCTTTTAGTAGGCTAACAACTTTCTCAGCTATAGCATAACACTACACAGTATTCGTGGAGTCACATGGAACCACAAATTTAGATTGTTAAACATAAGTGCATGGGATCACAGTTAAAATTGTACCTTTTGGCCTTAACTTTGACACTTGCTGATCTTTGAGTGCTTAACTATGCAACCCTAATGCGTCATTAAAATAATTGTATTGATTTAATTTCCTAGGTCAGCAGAATAGAAGTGGGGGATGAAATAGCTAAGGGTGTGGGATGTTGGTTGGGGAGGGAAAGAAAAAAGCAAAACAGAAAAGAATAAAGGTTTAGAAATTCTGAGACACCTCTGGGTCATTGTGCAGGAGGAGTCAAGACAGGATTCTGGGGGAGAGGAGGAAGGGGAGAAATGTATATTGGGGATGAGGAAGCACAGGCAGATTGGGTCTGGTTCTCTTCTCATATGTATGTAAATCAGGAGTCCACCCCAGTGAAGTCACTGGAGTTTTACTGGTGTAAATGAAAGTAGACTCAACCCCATTGGATTTACATTAAAAAAGTACTATTTTTAAATTATACATTCACGGATAATCTATATTTGGCAGAAGAAACTTTAGAATTAATATTTAAAAACTGAAGTGGCTATTTAATTAATTATAAATGATAGTTACTGGAATTAAACATCAGTTATGCAAGTGCGTTACCAAACTTAAATCAGAATGCACTGGAAGTGACATATTAACAGTGTGCTAGGAATTGTGGGTTATTCCAACTAATATGCACTTGTTAGGGAAACTCGAGTAGTTCCCTGCCTACTGTAGTAGGGACTACGAGGTGTCTGTCTGTGTTCAGTGTAGCAGCCAGTTGTGAGCAGGAGTGTTTCACTGTTGCTTTTTGATGGAGAAGGGGTCAAGCTGTATCTGCTGCCACAAAAAACCCTTTGACCGGTCAGGCCCCGAGACACTGCAGTAAAGGCAGGATTAGCTCCAGGAGGGAATTGGGCACAAGCCCCTTGTAGACAAAGATCAGTTGATTTAAGGCTAGTTGGGGCACGTGGGAGGGATTCTTGGCCTATTTTTAAGCACTGAGTAGTTCCATATTGCTGCCCTAAGTCATCCCTAATAGTGTATGTGAGTATCTAAACCAGCCTTGTATATCCTGTTTGAGGATTGTCATATCACCAGGCAACTCTTTCATTGCCTATCTATTCTTATGTAGTTACCCATTAATGTAGACACATTGCTGAATTTAACTCTTCTCTCTATCAGCTGCCAGTTTGATTGTCCTATGATAAACGGGGGAGGTGAAACATTTTACTCTGATTAGAAGTTATGATGTTTATATAGAAAATATTCAGTTGCTTCCCTTTCAAGTTAATTTGCTTGATTGTATTGAACTTTTACATGAAATATTGTGCTTTTTATTTGCTAGGTTCTCTCCTATGGGTGTAGATCACATGAGTGGGCTTTCTGGTGTAAATGTTCCAGGAAACGCATCTTCTGGCTGGTGTATCTTCATCTACAACCTTGGTCAAGATGCTGATGAGGGAATCCTCTGGCAGATGTTTGGCCCCTTTGGTGCGGTTACCAATGTGAAAGTTATTCGAGATTTCAACACCAACAAGTGCAAAGGTTTTGGTTTTGTGACCATGACAAACTATGAAGAAGCTGCGATGGCCATAGCAAGTCTTAATGGCTACCGCCTGGGGGACAAAATCTTACAGGTTTCCTTCAAAACCAACAAGTCCCACAAATAACTTGCTCGTGCTTTTTGTATGGAATAGATAATGGAGTGACCGAAGTTAAAACATTTTTGTTAGTGTAAAACTCATTTTGCGCCAATTTTCACAAGTGTTTGTCTTAGTCTAAATGAGAAGTGAAAAAGGTTTTTATACTCTGGGATGCAACTGACATGTTCAAATGTTTGAAATCCCACAATGTTAGACCAATTTTAAGTTCCTTAAGTTATTTCATTAAAAATATATATTAAAAAAAAAAAAGTAAAATCTTAAGTAGATTGCATTAACTAGACCCTCTGGATGGTGGTAAAATTGAAGCATGCTTTCACTTATGAGACTAACATTTGTTCTATTGAATGTTGTCTGCAAAAACTGGAACTCTTTTTTGTTTTAATTTTTTTTTTTTTTAATTTTAAACTATCAAGCGGATGCTGTTAGTATGGTCCTCCCCTCAGTCCCCAATAGCCTGGTAAAAAAGTTGAGAAATACTGATGTTGGCAGTACATTGCTTTTTAAAGTAATTTTCATTGCTACATCTAGTTGAGGATTAGACTTCATAACATGAAGGTCTTGTAAGTAGTAGCATGCCAGCATAACTTTTAACACCATTGATGAGGTAAGTTGCACACTGAACAGTGGCCAAGTTGTCAAATTAAAAGGTTTTACAAAAAATTTTAAGCCCAGTTTTTCATAGGAATGGACCAAAGAGTTTCAGAGAAACTCGGAAGATTTCAGAGTCAAAACGAAACTCCAAAAACAGTGTGAATATATGTTTCTACTTCATCAAACTGAATCTCTTCTGTCCAAATATTTAATGCATGATGCACTACTTACTGATACATTGTAATGCAGCAAGATAATTATTCAGTTTCAAAGATCATTATAGTTTGAATTCCTAAGGGTAGTTCCATTTTGTAAAAACAGTTATAAACATTTGAGCATTGTATTTCTCGCATCCCTTCTAACGAGTGCTAGATTTTTCTATTTTAATAGGATTTTGTTTTGACAACTAGCTTTACTTATTGAACACTCAGCAGAAAAGTACTTACTTCTTGCAAGTTAGATATTAACAAAAAACTGATTGTAGATTTAAAGATTAATCCCCCAAGTTTTCTGCAGACTGCCTTGAAACTTTGAGTTGTTCTGTTTCTGTTAATTTTCTTTTGCTTTTTTGTGTTTTTTGTTTGTTTGTTTTTACTTTTGCATTTAAGACCATTAAATTTGATTTTGTTTTGCTCGAATTTTGTTTTGTTTTTTATTTTATATTATTTTTTTTGCCAAGTATTGCACAAAGTGTCCAATATTAAAAGAATATTGCTTTAAAGTACTATAGGTCTTCATTAAAATTAAAATCCATTAATCTGTCCTTTTGACAGATCAGATGGGGAAAATATTTGTGTGAAAACAAAAGCATTACAATAAATCTGTCACATAGAAAGTATGTGCCAGATACTCAGTTAAACACATATATGTTGCTTTGTAGACAGACTGAACAATATTTCTTTTATCAAAAATGTGCTATGTAAGGTATGTAGGTACATAGCTAGTGTGTGTGAGCAGGGACTTCACCTGACAAACTATTGCAAGAATCTTATCTGTGTTCTGTCACCAGAGTTCAGAGAAAATGCAGAAATTGGGACAACTTGTCAGCAATTATCTTATGAGTGAACCTGTGCCAATCCCCAAGACCTAATGAGTAGTCACTTCAGATTCTGGAGGCAGTCCCATGCAGAATTGCTTTTGTTTGTATGATGCCCAAACATTGGCTCTTTAAGATCCTATCTTGCATCACAACTATGATTTCTCTCTTTTCAGCATCAGGACCTCCAGTCCTGTGCTGCCGCTGGAATTTTGTGCTCTCCTTTCCTGTACTTCATTGTTTGGCTCTTTACTCGTTCTTCAGTCGTTGGCCTTTCCTTTAATCTGCAGCATGCACTTTTTGCTGTCAGAAGCCAGTCATTTACTGCTCTACTGATTGGCTCTTTTGTGGTTGTACATAGCCTCTCTCTGCTGGCTCCAGAAGAGCCCAGCAAGAGCAGAGCTCTTTTCCAAGATCTCTAGCAATGTTGAGTGAGATGCCTTCGCTCTAGTGCAGTATATTAAAGTTCTTTCTGCTGCCTGATGTGTGCTGCCTTTCCTTTTTTGCCATTCCCATTTACTCCTTGCCCCAAGCCTTTGAGAAGCACAGTCAGCATCAGACAGTTGTAGGATAATGTCCTCCAAAACCAGCAGCTGCCACCAGGTAAAAGGTAGACAGTGGGCCCCCTCTGAGCTCCTCCTTGGACAGGCTGCTGTTTCCAGTGCTTCCTTTCCATCACTCATGTTTCCTTCCAATGAGTCGTTCCTTTCCTGTATCTGTGGCTAGATACTAGTTTTGGGGGGTTCAGCAGCTATATCAGGGTTGCTTTACCCATATCTCCATGTTAGAGCTGGGGTTCTTATTATTTAAATAAATTCCTCTCACGGTGTTCCATCAACTCTTTTACCAGCCCTAGACTCCTCCACGAGAGTGCATCTTTAAAGCTCCAAGAACCTTCCTTGTAGTTCCCTCCATCTCATGGCTCATTAAGAAACATTTTAGTGGGAGCAGGGCTGCTGCTGTAAAGGGCATGGTAGATAGTTGCACAGACCAGTCTTTAAAATGAGATTATGATGCCTTTGTGGTATTAAACCATTAAAACTGCTCTCGCCCATGCAGCCACATCAAAAGCTTCACTGTTGTGAGCTTGCCAAACCTTGCTCTTAAAGCAGAGTAATGACAACTCTTTGCAATATCCTCAGAGACTTTGACATTGCTGTCCTTTGTTGGCTGTTTTGGGCAACATTACCGATTCCCCCCCCCCCCCCCCCTTCCAATACACCTCTGCTCAGTAAGATTGAGACACAACATCCTGGTTTCACACTTGGGGATGCAGATTCTGTTTCTAGAACCCATCTGATCCAAGTTTCCTTTAGCAATTTTGGGGGGAACCCTTAATCTGTCAATGAGGCCATTCACCTGAGCAAACTACCACTCACCTCGGCAGGAGAAAATCAGGAGGTACATTCATTTAATTCCTCAGGGGATAATGCCAGACAGATAAAGCTACAAATCTCCCTTTCAGTCCTCCAGGTCTAGGGGCCACTTTATATCTGGCCAGAGAGTGTGCTCAAAGTCCTTTTTTGTCACTGTCCCTAACAACTCCAATCTGACTCCCCAGGTGGAGAGAAATTGGGGCATGTGTTCACATTACTTACTGATAACTAACTGGATGGGTAGTTCTGACCCATACCAGACCTGCTTTCTCTCAATCCCTCTGTTTCCATCCTGCAGTCTTTACACTCTCAATTCTAATAAGATAAATCAATGATTTCTTCTGCCTGGTGGTTTAGAAGTGTGCCTGCCTTGGTGTGCCTAGTCATCCAGCATACCACACATTTCCATTTCTACCTGGACCATCACCACTTCCAGCATTGTAGTTGTACTTTTTGGCCTCTTAGTCCTCAGGGAGTGTACAGAAATCATAACCATCATCCTACCCATCCCCAAGACTACATATAAGAATTCTTCTGGCCTTTGTTCTGTCTGAGATAGTTGGAAAGACTCCCTGAGCTCCTTAATTTACTTTCTCTCCAGATCCAGACATCACTCCAGCGATTGTTGCATAAGAAATCCCTATTGAAGGGCAATTTGCTATTAGAGTTATCTGTTTCCAGGATAATTCTGTCACCAGAATTACAAGTTTTCAAAGGATGGAATGTGCACTTGGGTCACAGACTGTGTCAAGGGTTCTGGTCCAGAGAAGTTAAGAATCTAAACTTCATGAAACGAAGGACAATAGGTCTGGAGGGCACAGGGTTTTCTTCATTACGTCTACTCACCAGCCATTCTGATTGAATGCGAAAACAGAATCTTTGCAGTTTATATAATCTCCAAAAATAAGCCCATTTTTAATTCATATCCACCTATGTTCAAGGCAACCTGCATATTCCAAGGGACTGGCAAGTGAGAACATCAATAGAAGAAATCATTGATACGACAGACATTTTTTTATGTGAGTCTGCCCACAAGTGGATCTGTTTGCTTCATTTAATAATATTCAGCTACCTCCATTCTTCCCCAAACACAGAGGTTCCTGGGTTTTGGAAGGTGGATTCCTTTTCCTATTGATCAAGCACATAGTTGTTTGCCTTTGCTCCCGTAACACCCTTTTGACTGTTTGGAGACTGTGACAAGGATGATCCTTGAGAACTTTGGGTACTCATCTCAGCTGACAGAAATTGTACAGAGGGCATGGAAAAACTACCCTCAGAATTGGATGACTGGTCTTACTGTTTGCATTAATGTTCTTCCATAGATGTGTACACTTCTCTTCATGCCACTCTGTCATCCTGGAATTTAGGTTGGATGGGAGCCTTTGCCAGTCTGGCATCATTCCTTCTGTTTACCTGTTCTTTGTTTTTTGTTAATCTTTCCAAGCATTTCCTGGGGCTGTTGCTCCAATCAGGCTCTTACAGTACCAGAGTTTGGATACTAACCACATTGTCTGCATAGGACTGCTTCCAGAATTTGATATGGGCATGGCTACCTGGCAGTTCTTGCATGACTGATGGAGTTTCACTCTTAAGATGAGACAATTTTATAGGTAAGGCAAAACTATCCTAATTATAACCATGGAATGACTTCTAAAACTCCATTAAAATGTTCTGGGCGTTAGCTGTTGTTGTTAAGACATTTTTTTAAAGTATTAGATTATATATTTTAATCTGGTAAAATTCAATGTTTTCAAAAGAATTCAAATGAATTGAAAAAGTATTCAGAAACTGGCTTTTTCCAGTCCATTTTACTTATATTAATATAATATAAGTAATATTTCTTAAACCCTCCAACAATCCATTTTTTGTTTGCTTCACAAGATCCCATTGTGGATGGAATTCACCCTTGTGTAGAAGGGTTAACAACAAGGCTCGTGTGCCACTTTAGCCTTCAGTATAGGCTTGTGTTGGTCATTAGCACAGGGGGAATTTCACTTTAAAAGCAAAAAATAAATACATAAAATTATAATGCTGCTATGTGCTTTTTGTACAAGATGCAAAGATAAATACACACCTCTTTCACATGAGCAGCAACGAATAATACCGAGAATCATGAAAGTTATGAACTGAGATGAAGTAAAGCAACTTCTCATAGTGTTTTTTTGTCTGTTCCAAATACATTGACCCCTCGATTCTCCTATTTGCAAATTGTTCCCATGCACTAAAGTGAGCAGGAGGGTATCTTTATTCTTGAAGCTGTTGCATCATAAGATATTTGGTTCATTTAGGATCCTGTGCCCCCACTCTGCTATGAGGTGTGGAGCGGGGTGGAACTGAGCCAAAACAGTCATGCTGCCTCCTGCCCCTGAGCCTATGGCAACCCCTCCTCTTCAGTTCTTTTGGATTGGGACTGTGAAGGATTTCAAGATCATGCTGGGGATGGAAGGGAAAGAGTAGGAGGCATCACTCTCCAGGGCAATATCCCCTCAGTGATGTATGTCTAAACTTTTTTTCTTTCCCCTTGGTTGTTTTTGGGGTTTTTTTCCAGCACATCCGCATCATGATAGTATCAGAAAACACACTGATAGTATTGAGGTATTCAAGATCTTGGAATAGGTTATGAATTTCTCACTGCAGTTACTTGTAGGTGGTCAGTATATGGTCATTTACTTTATTGCAGGTGACCAAATGGGTTTGAATACCTTTACTTCTAAAGGTTTGTAAGTCAGCTGTTTTTAACATTGTTTTTATAGGAGCATGCAAAGTTCTACCAATGTTACTTTTTCAAAGCAATTCAAAGTTTTGGAATAAGATACTGTAGCTAGTACTATGAGACAGTTTTCAGCAATTGAATTAAGCCTCAACTAAAATATCAGTCACTTTTTCCTAAAAATGAAATCCAATCTTTGTGAATGTTAAATTTCAAACATAGATATTTCCCAGCCTCCTTATAAGCAGTTACATAATTTTATGTTGTTTAATGTTCTGGTTAGGCAATAAAATGGAGGTTCTTCAAAAATTTCAGAAAAGGGTCTCAGCTTCAGTATATGCTAAACTGGAGTGATTAAAGTTAAATGTGTACAGTTTATAATTACATAATATGTACTTCTAATTAATTTTATAAGGATGTCCCCAAATGTACTTGATTAGTTATAACAAAAATTTGTTTATTGGAATTAGGACTTCTAATAATTACCTGTAAAATGTGTTATAGTTTGTGGAAACTTTTTTTAAAAATGCACAACTTTTTAATGAAATATTGGTGATGTCATGGTTTTCCATAATTCTCAAAAGTAAAACACAGAGCACCCTCCACATAGGGCTTTCTGTCATAATACTACCTCTGATATAAGGTTACCGAATTTTGACTTCCAAAATGGGAAGTTTGTATCATTGTTGAGCAAGCACCTTATTACACCATTTCAGGTTTTTTTTGGGCTTCAAACAATTAGTTTTAGGGAGATGGGACCAATTCACGCCTACTATGAACAGGCACACCTCTTTTTAAGTCAGTGGAGTTGCATTAATTTAGTCAAGGACAAGAATTTGTCACTTAGTGTGTACCACATTTTCTTTAATCTCTATATTTGTTGGCAGAAGAGTCTTCTGCTGTGCTGAAGGCAGGTTCCTTAACATTGTCTGCACTTCCTGTTAATACTGGGAAATCCCAGCACCGTAGGATTGATAGAGGAATATATTGATCAAAAGGCTAAGCATTGTGATCTGTAGTATATGCTACTGGGTTTCCGCCACATTATGAAAATACATGGATTTCAAAGAAAACACAATGACCCCACTTCCATTTTTTAAGTTGAGGTACTTGTGTAATGCACAGCTTAGAGTGTCCAAGGTATAACCGATAGAATTAAAAATTGAAGTTTTTTAACTTCTGTCTAAATTTCTTCTCTTAGTTCTAATCAGGTACAGCATTATTTTTTCTGTATGCTTTTTTGTATCATTCATATGTAGTAAAATATATTTAATAAAAAATTAGGTGTATATTTTTCCCTGTGCATGATAAAAACACAATTGATGTTAAAGCTTTTATGATCTCTAAAACAGAACACAAAGCATCCAGTGAGTGGCTTTGCCTTTAAAACTTGTTGCTTTGTTCAATCTTGCTGCAATTCTTTGATGTATATCACACTTGGTAAACAATTTACAAGGACAATTTTAACTAGAAATATTTTTCTGTTGAGTGGAATTTTCAACACTAAATTCTTTTGTTCATGATGATGGAAATTCAGTAATAGTGGAACAGCTACCTGAAATCTTGAAATATTGCTACTGTGTTCACATTTTAGAAACTTCATTCTCATATTAATTATTGTTCTCTATTTTTAAACATTTTTAAACAACCTTTCAGTGATATAGCTAAACTTTTTCACTTGGTCATTAAGAAGAAAATGACTTGAGACATTTGAAGCATCATAAGTTGGGATAAACCTTTATTTGACCAGTAAGTTTGAATAATAATGTACTTCTAGTCTATTTACTGATTTCATTTCCCTTAACTTATGTAACCTTTTGTTTATAAAGTAATCTGTTTTGTGGGACAGAAGACTTTATCAATTGTTTCCCATACTGTACAGTATATCGTTAATCATTTTGTATATTAGTATGTTTTTAAGTTATTGATTTGTTTTATATCAAATAATTTATTTTTCAGGTACCATTTTTTCATTTTAACTTTGTTTTTACATGGGTTTATTTAAAATAAAGTATGACACTGCTTTCCAAATGTCTAAAATGAAGTTGAATCCCATTGTGTTATTTTGAGAGCGTTTATGTAATTAGTTTATTTTAGTAGTAGTTGCAGAAATGTACAAAGTCCAACTTCTGTTTGCATTTTGATTCATATTCTTGGAAGTTCTTAGCAATGTTTTTTAAAGAACTGAGTTTTGATATTCAAGAACATTGAATCTTTAAAGGACCTATGAAAGAAGAATCAATTTTATAGAACCCTGTGGGTGAAGTTACCAGCATTCTGGTTTCTAAATGGTATTCTCAAAATTAATAAAAACAAAACCACAAAAATGTTTTACTCCGTTTTCAGAATTTTTAAAAATACAAAGTAAATAATAATCTGTAACAGGGTTTGTTTTTTTTTACCACATGTTCATTATTATTTTTATTAAACCCTTGTTCAAAACTTCTTCATAATGTTAGTAAGTGAACTGGAATGAAAACTAATGTATTTTCAAATATAAAATCACAATTAAGTCTTTTACGTAATTTTTGCTGAATTGTTCAAATACTTATCTGTTTTCTCCACAGGAATTGGATGATTATTGTACACTGTACATTAACTTATTGGAATAGTGACATTTTTCAGAAGCATTTGAAATTATGTTCATTCATGAAATGAGATGATCAGGGTTACTACAGTATAGATTTTGAGTACTTGTAATGTTCTCAACAGAGGGGGAATTAAAATAAGACACCTGGTTTACTTTTTACTTTTCAGGTAAAATGTTGTTGTTTTTTTCCACCAAATGATGGCAGTTACCTTGGCTGAAAGATTTTTATTTTAACCAGATCATAGTCTGAATTGCAAATCTGAGTTTGAAAATTTGAGAAGGAGCTTTCTACCTGAAAATGAGAACCTTCCACCCAGTCTTCAAATCAGATGGGAAGGTGAAGTGAACTTCGGTTGATCCCTTTCCCTGCCTCACTTCTAAATGTTGCCTTTTCTTTGAGGCAGTGGTAACATCTAGGTTTTACACACTCAGGGAAGACTGTATAAAGTGACCCCTTTGGAAAGAAAGGCCATGAAAGTTTTGGTTCACTGAGTAAAACAGTGTGTATGTTCTGTCCAGTTGAGTCACATCACCCTGCTTTCATTTTTTTCTCTGAACATACTGTGTGTTCAACTGGAACAGTAATTTTTTTTTATTATTACTTTACTGCCAGAGAGCCTTGCCCTTTGAAATCAGCATCTGGTGAGGTTTGGCGTACATCTTATGTTCACATTGCTTTTCAGCCAGAGAAATCATTCTTTTTTATTTTTCTGAGACATAATGTTTTCTTCTAAGACCTGTGCATTTGACATAGGCTCTGAATCTCCATTGGACTGCATCTTGTGTAATCATTTATCTCAGTGCAAAGTGGGTGTAAAACACTGCATCAGAATCTTATTGTTTTATTCCTCCTTTGTATTAATGAATATACAATGTGCAGGGACACAAAGAATCAGGGATGTTACTTTTGATCATTTGGACCCGTTTGGAAGATGGATTTCAGAGTTGTTCCTGCCTATCATGGTGATCAGATTAGGGTGGCAAACTGTAGATCATGCTGAAATTAGCTTTTTCACACTATGCTTGTGAAAGCATTTACTACTGACAACCAAAGAGTAACAAAATACTGAATACAACTTGAGTTGTACAAAGACAACACTGAAAACAAATCTAAATCCCATTTATTGGGCTTAGTATATTTAAATGGGGTTTAGATCTTCCCTGAGCTCTTATCTGCTCAGAACCTAAGGTAAGCTTCTTCTCTTTACCTCCTCAGTTCATTTTACAAGCTTAGTTCAATGTGTTGCAGTAAACTCCACTTCCTCAGGCTGATTCTAACTGATGAGTTTTCTGCCCTTTTTTATGGAAAATCCCATGGAGGACAGAGAGCTGATGACTTACCTTACTTGCTCTTCAGTTGCTAACACAAAACAGTTAAGCCCAACATACCCCTCCTCACACAAATGGCTGCTTACTGCTAGACTCAAAGAAGAGACAACTTCTAGGCTAGATAAAGAGGCTAACTCCAAAATGGAGTTTCTCTTGATACAGGGTTCCCAGAAGAGGGAGAGACTTGCCATGCTTCTCCTTTCTAGGTTCTTCAAAGCCTGTGAGCTGCTGCAGAGAATCAGCCGGGGTTACGTTCCATTAGATTCTAGACCAGAGGACCCTAAGAGAACAGCAGTAGAAGCTCCACTAATTTCCTACCCAGTGCTACTTCAGAAACCAGCTGAGGACCGTTTCCATCTAGTCCTGCCCACCTGGTTGCTCTTGTTACCCTGCTCGTGTGTGTGTATAGATATATAAATATTTTCTTTGTTTTAAGGGAGGTAAATGTTTTTGTTTTCTCAAGTCTCCTGGTATCTTTTTTTTTTTTTCCCCCCTGAGTATTCACTTGGAATCCCATGCAGTAAGGTCTGCCTTAGAGAAGTTTCTTCTCTTTTAAGAGAGATTTTTCTCCCCTCTTCAATTTCTTGACTTTAAGGAAGTACCTCTTTTCTTTTAAACACCACCTCCTTTTATTATTTTGCTTCCAAAATCAGGCAGAAAGGGAACAAGTGTTATGTTGTAGGATAACCTTTTCACATTTTCTTACCATAAATACAAGTGAGGAGTAGTAGATATGTTCTTTCTCTTCACTTCCCACTACAATTACCTTTTTCCTGTGCCTGGTTTAGAAGCTGTTAAATTAGAATAACAGAAAACTGATTCCCTTTCTTCACCACACACCTCTGCTAACAGCTCATTGGAGAAGATTTTCTTTACAATAAAAATTCTTCAAACTAAGCTTGACACATTTGAGTTAAAATGAGATTGTTTCAGTTAAAATGGTAAATTCAGAACAATATACTATGCAGGCAGAAACACAAAATCTGAGAAGATTTTGGATTTCTACAGGAGCTCTAGCTGGAGCACTTTATTAAAGATAATGTGCTTGTTTGCCCTAAACTAGAATTTATAGAAAACGTTCTTGACTAATAAAAAATAGGATTTGGGGCATTCCTCGATCTGTTGCTATTTATGTAGCTATCTGTTAATGTTTAATTTTTTTTAGCTTTATTGATTGCGACTGATTCTCCTTAAAACATATTGGAATTGGTTGTGGCCCCTGTTACAGCATCTGAATCCTCCTTGAGCATCATATAAAGGCCACAAAGGAGCTGCAGGAATGCAGGAGAGAATTCTCTTGGCACAGGAACAGTATAGGGCAAATAAAAGAAGCCCAAGGCTGCCCCCCTTCCCAGGCCCTGGTATAGGGGCCATGCCAGGAGCCACAGAAAGAAAGCTTGTGTTTGTAACACTCACTACTGCAGAGATTGTGAGCTGCAGGTCAGCCCTGGTAAAGCTGCTGTAAATTAGAACAGCCTGTTGGGCTACTCTAACTAATGTCAGAGATAGTTTTGGTCTGCAGCCACCCTGAATTGGAAAGCATGTGTTTCCTCCTCACCCCATCACTCTTTTTCTCTCAGACTGTTTGTTCTGTGCTGTATCTCTCAGGACGCTCACTCTAGGCCAGTGGTCTCCAAACTTTTTTTGATCGCGCACCCCTATCAGTAAAAAAATTTTGAGCATGCACCCCCTGCCGTGCCGGCTCTACCATTTTTGCCAAAGCAAAACAAAAAAAAAGCCGCTCAGACCCCTGCCTGAACTGACGAAGCCAAAAAAAAAAAAAAAGCGCTCTTCCTGCCGCGCACCCCCAAGGATCCTTTTGCGCACCCCACTTTGGAGACCACTGGTCTAGGCTACCGCAGATATATTGTATACCCTTAAATCCTATTTTATTTCTGTAGCTTCAGCTATTATAGTCAGTCATTCTCACACCATAGCACAGTTGGTTTATGAGCAAGGTAAGCACGTCAAATGAGAATTGGCAGTGGGATAAAAATTTTATATTTAAATTCCCTCCTCTCCTCATATTTTCTCTAAATTGGTTCAGAAAAATACCCTTTCTGTGAGTTTGTGTTAAAGGGACTCACTGGAAAGTGTTATTACCTTCTTGGGGCTTCTCTTTCCCGTCCATGTCCTTGCCCCATAAAAGAAAGTGCTGTTGTTTCCTCGGGAATTTGGCAACCTTCAACGTAATTATTTTCGGCTCTTTTGGGCATCTTCTCACTATCACCCTTTCTATTTTTACCAATGCTGCATAGACCTTAATTTTTTAATCCTTTCTTACCGCAGGAATGGATCAAGGAAGACAACCCAGCAACTTCCAGAAGTACCATGAAGGTAATGAAATGCTGACCCTGACTGACCTCGTCTGCCGTGGCACAGAACATAATTGACTGGGGTGCACCATGTGCTCGAAGAATCCCAGAATGAGCATCCTGACTGCCTGCATTAGCTTAACTAAGGTTGACTTATGGCCCAAATGAGCCTCGAGTTTCAAGTCCCCACCAGGTAGAGTTAAGGGTTTAGCCAAGACACTGAGGGTTTGTATTCATGACAACTGCTGTCATAGTACCTTTTATGACCCCATGCATTGGTGTCCCTGAGTCATGTTCACCCTCAGTGCATCTACCAGCCACACAGGTGGCTTAGGAAAATGGACTTCAGTTATGGCATCATCAGTCATCTCTTTATTCATGGCTAATGCTGTCCTCAGCACTTCTGTATGCCCCTATTGAGTCCTCCAATTACCCTGCTTTGAATGACATTTGATGTTACCTCAACATGGGGCTTCTCAAAGGCAACAGCAGTAGATATTGTCTGATCTGATCTAGTCTGCATGTGTCTTCAATTTTGTCGTCAGTCTTCGCACCCCCTCAATGCCTCAAAGCACCAATTTGTCATCTGGGCAGATTGTAGCCTTGAGTGCTATTGGGTTGCTGTCTTCTTTGATGTAGGAGCCTTTGATCTGGACTTCAGTACCCTCACTATCCATTGCACCAATCCTGACAGTTACCAGTGTCGTCATCTGTAACGGTGGATTTGATGTAACTAGATCTAATCCCTGCTTGAGCATCTGATCTCCCAACTCCTGCTTTGGATCAGGAGTTATCGGGTTGGGGGTGTTAGGCAAGGAAGAGAAGTTCTTCTGCAATGCATGACTCAGGAACAATTCCCATAGCTATAGAGCAGGGGTCTCAAACTCAGTTTACCTTAGGGCCAGTGCCAGTCCTCAAATCCTCCCAGCGGGCCAATAATGTCACTGAAGATGGTGTTCAGAAAAGAAAACGTTTATATTGTATTTTTTATTTTGAATTTCTTAGAAATAATAAAGCTGTCATACAAATTTATACAATTCTTCGCCTGCCAGAGAGTTTTTAGTGTTTGCCAGACACCTGGCAACGCTTCAGTTCTGTCAGTTTGTTGATGTTTGGCCTCAGTGACTGTGCAGTTGAAACCTTCAGGATTGCAGCAAGGTGTGCATCAGATAGTTGTGTGCGGTATTTTGACTTGTTTATATTCGTTGTGAAAAAAGTGATGCTGCCTCTGTGGCTGACTCTGCCCGGCAACTAATGATGCTGCCTCCGTGGCTGACTCTGCCCAGCAACTAGTGATGATATCTCTGTCCCTCTTCCCCAAGCAATGGGAGCTGCGTGGGCGGTGCCAGCAGCAGACATGGCTGGCTGCATGTGTCTCTCTTCTGTGGGCCACAGTGGGGAGGTTCTTGGGCCGCAGATGGCCCGCGGGCCGGGACTTTGAGACCCCTGCTATAGAGTATTAAGAGCAGCAGGTGATGCATATCATCCCTGCTCAGTGGGAGTGGCAGGCGATAGAGCTCCAGCTGTTTAATTCTTTTTTGAGTGAAGGATCCATGCCACCATGTGTCCCTCATTTAATGGGGAAGGTGAAGATGCATATGATTCTATTGCAGTTTATATCGTTGGAAAGCAATTAAGTACGTAGCTTCTGTTCAAGATACCAGGCATTCTCACCCTTGGGTCTTGTGCTCCCCTTATGGGCAAGGCAGAAATATCCTACCCCAAATTATTTTTGGCTCTCTGAGGTAATAAAGGCTAGCGTGAGACACCCTCACCTTACTGGTCAGTTGTGCCCCAGCAATTGTCACTACCGTAGCCCTACCAGAACCTTACACCCAATTCCTTGTTGGAGCCAGCCAGACACAGTTCTGTCTCAAAATAGACTGCAAAATGTTGATGAGTTCTGGCTCATCTGGTGAGGCGTTGCTTCCAAGAGGCATTGCCTGCCCTGCATGGTGCTGAGATTTCCTGGGAGGTAGCTGTAGGCAAAGGCCCCTGCATAGAGATCTTTCAACTCTTGGTATAGTAAGGGTGTTCTTTGACCTGAGGACAGTACATGCAGTTCAGGAGTAGGCCTCAGCACTTGCTACACTAGTCTCAGCATGAAGACCCCTACAGCTACCCATGCAGACTCTCAGTAGCTGGTGTTGCTTCCATTCCTGTGAAAAGCACCATGCTGAGTAATTTGGAAGCACTGGGAGTGTGATTTCTGTATAGTCACTGATGCAGAGGATTCATCAGAGGCTGACTACCTCTTACAGCAGAGGAGCAGGAAGGCACTGACTCTGCTGGAGAATCTATTCTGGCCCCCCACTTTATGCCATCCAGATCATTAATGAAGATGTAGAAAAAAACCAGCCCAGGACCGACCCCACTGGGGCACTCCGCTTGATACCAGCTGCACTGGCTACAACCTCCTCAGGAAGGGTAGAGGGAGCTGGCCACATCATCAGAGGCTTTATCTGCACACAGACTTGCACCAGTTCAACTTAGTGTGTTTTTAAACCAATGTAGTTAAATCAGTGCCAGTTTGTGTGTAGACAAGGCCAAAGATGCTATTACCTGCTTTAGTATTATTGACAACTTGGAGGCACAAGATCTTAAGGAATACTTGGGGATCAATGATAGAGCACAAAAGAAGGCATTGAAAGGGGTCTGTTACGGACTACCAAATAAGATTAGAGAACAGGGTAAACAGCTCGTTAAGCACCTATCTATAATGAATAGAAAGAAAAAGTGCATTATCCAGGGAGAATTTCAACCTGGGAGATTTATTGCAGGTCTCAGGCCATCAATAGAAAATTATAATTTTGAGATACTCTAAGAACGTTTTACTTACACAAAATACATTGCATCCAATATGGGGTCATTCAATAGCATACCTCATTCTGACAGAGAAAGATGAATTGTCCACTGAACTAAACAATATTGGTTGCCTAAATACAAGGGACCAATTGAGTTGCAAGTATCAGGGGGTAGTGTGTTAGTCTGTATCCACAAAATCAACAAGGAGTCCGGTGGCACCTTAAAGACTAACAGATGTATTTGGGCATAAGCTTTCGTGGGTAAAAAACCTCACTTGGTTGCAGTTGATTTGTGCAAATGGAATACAGTCCTAACCAATAATATATATGCTTTACAAGAACTGATTTTTAGCTTTTTCCAAAGCTAAAGTTAATTGCGAGCAGTATTGATTGGGGCCAAAAATTTCAACAGAAAAATGTGAATAGGAATTGAGGGTTTTTTTTAATAACTTGCTAGATGTCTAAGATGCCTCACTTCCATTGTCATGGGGAAATGCTGCTTGAGCTAAAAACCATCTTGCTTTAGAGGTTATGAAAAAGCAATGAAAAATGAGAAACCAACGCCAGATATGACCGGGTAATTATAAATGGACTAGGTCAAATACAGGCTATCAGTCCTCATTCTCAAAGGCACCTGCACAACACTTTCAAAAGACGAGCCTTGGAGCTTAAATTCATAACTTTGCTAGACGCTAAAAATCATGGACTGAACAGAGACACTGGATTTATAGCGTATTACAGCAATCTGTAACCCGCTAACATCCCTTTACTACAGGGCCCCCTTAGAATATGTGATAATTAGTGATGCTTTGACCTTGTATTTAGCTGTGACACTGTGAATACCTCTCCCAGACCTGAGGGACCCTCTGTATAGCTTGAAAGCCTGTCTCTCTCAACAACAGAAGTTGGTCCAATAAAAGATACTACCTCACCCTCCGTGTCTCTCTGGTTAGCCCGATGGCAGGCAGAATATTGGAACTGATGCCTCTATCAATAAAGAATTTAAGGATGGAAATGCCAGTCAGAAGGGCTAGACAGAATATAGTTCTTGTATTAAAAATAAAATTTATACTCTTGTCAAATAATTATATCAAGAAGAAAGTGAGGTTAATAAAAGTAATTACACTGATGTAATTTACTTGTATTTCCTAAAGGTATTTGCCTCAGTACCGTACAATTTTTTATTAAAAAAAAAAGTACTGAACCATATCAAGGTGTGGTCCCTATTAAATGGATCAAAAATGTTATTTAAGTGGGGGTTCTTGAATGGGGCTGTTTCTAGTGTGGCCCTGCAGTGAAGAATTAGAGGATGGCCCAATGGGTAAGGCCCTAGCCTGCAACCATGGAGACCTGGGGCAACTCACATTAGGCCCAGATCCACAAAGGTGTTTAGGACTTAAATCCTAGTTTTGGCTCCATGGCGATCCACAAAACTCCCACCAAACCCTATAGGTGTCTAAACTTACTCAGCGCCTACATTCCTGCCTCTGAACATGCACCTCCTGCTAAGCCTCCAGGTGCCTATCTTCTGCCTGAGGCTCAGGACAGTTCACAAACCAGGGGAAAATAGGAATTTGCCTAAGTTGTGGAGGGGCCTTATCCACTAGCTGTGCTCCAAGTCCATCTACTGGATTGGATCCCATTCGAAATGTGGTAGAACGAAGTGGTGCCCACCGAATAACTTCTAGCCCAGTGGTTAAAGCACCCTCCCGAGAGGTGGGAGACCCCCTGTTCAAATTCTTTCCCCCCCTCCAACAGACAGAGGAATTGAACGTGGGTCTCCCACATCTCAAGTGAGTGCTGTAACCACTGTGCTAAAAGTTATAGGTTGGCTAGCCAGAAGATGAATTTAGTTTTGAATAAACTATTGGTAAAAGCCATTTGATTCAGAGGCTACCACCTCATTAGTTTTCGTGTCTCAGTTGCCTTCCTTGTGGCCATTGCTTTGGCAGAGTGTGTTAATTGACAAGAAATTCCATTTACAAAGACGCTTTTTCTATCACTTTTCCTGATGAAATAGAACTCTGGGCAGCGCCCAAGTTCCCTCCTAAAGTTATTTCTCCCCTTCAGTTAGGAAATTAGTCCACCAAACTAGAGAAATAAATTAAATGGCATCACCTAGATGTCTGTTGAGCCATTACATTTTATTAGGGCAAATAATTTTTCAGGAAAACAAATGCTTTACTTTTTAAGCCTGTATTCTTTTCATCTACCAGATCCTACTGTCATGTTAACAGATGCAGCAACCACCAGTTGTGATGCTCTCTAAGGGTATGTCTACACTACGAAATTAGGTCGAATTTATAGAAGCCGGTTTTATAGAAATCGGTTGTATACAGCCGATTGTGTGTGTCCCCACATAAAATGCTCTAAGTGCATTAAGTCGGCGGACCACGTCCACAGTACCGAGGTTAGCGTCGACTTCCGGAGCGTTGCACTGTGGGTAGCTATCCCACAGTTCCCGCAGTCTCCGCCGCCCATTGGAATTCTGGGTTGAGATCCCAATGCCTGAATGATGCAAAACAGTGTCGCAGGGGGTTCTGGGTACATGTCGTCAGGCACCTCCCCCTCCGTCAGAGCAACGGCAGACAATTGATTCGCGCCTTTTTACCTGGGTTACCTGTGCAGACAACATACCATGGCAAGCATGGAGCCCGCTCAGCTCAGCTCACTGTCACCATATGTCCTCTGGGTGCCGGCAGACGTGGTACTGCATTGCTACACAGCAGCAGCTAATTGCCTTTTGGCAGTAGACGGTGCAGTATGACTGGTAGCCTTCATCGGAATACAACATAAGCTTACATGTTTGTGTATTAGAATTGAGAGCAGTTTGATCACCTCTGAGGGCCTTTTCCCCCCTTAGGGACCTGGAAGAGATGTGTAAATATTAAGACAGTACCATCATGCATTCTATCAGCCTTTAGGGTGGAACTGGATCTGTCTGAGAGAAAATAGCATCAGTTTAACTTAAGGTCTGATTCTAAACTAATTTTGTTAAACCTGTACGAAAGGGCTAGGGATATCCTTATTTTGGTTTTAAACAAATTTCAGTTGAATTGGTGCAACTTTCTCTGGGTATGTCTACACAGCAAAGAAAAACCTGCCCGCTGATTTGGGCTCATGGGGCTTGGGCTGCAGGGCTGTTTCATTGCTGTGTTGACTGCCCTGTTCGGGCTGGAGTCCAGGCTCTAGGGCCCTGTAACATGAGAGGGGCCCCAATCTTTGGCTCCAGCCTGAGGCTGGAAGTCTACACAGCAATGAAACAGCCCAAGTTGGCTGGCACAGGCCAGCCGTGGTGGCTAGTTCCTGTGTAGACGTATCCTCAGAGACAAGGCCTAGGACCAATAGACTGTATCCCTCAACCGTACTGAAAGGGTTTCTAAGATTAGTATTTTTTTTTAATTTCAAAGATTTCCATTCCATTTTGGATTTGAGAAAATGAAACAAATTTACTAACAAATTCAAATTTTATATAGTAATGTTAGCAGTCTTTATTCCTCTTTGCAATCTTCAGGAGGGAGTGGAGTTCTTGATCTGAAGAGCCACTAATAGTATGTATGGTGTTTGGATTATGGTGGCTCCCAAAGGTCCCGGTGAGTATTGCATTAGAGACAGTCCATGACCCAAAAAGCTTTTCAGTCTAACCTGAAATGAAGCAACAAGTAAGTGTTTACACACACTGGCTTTATCCTCACTCCCTTTTCCCTCAAGGGTACGTAGGTTTTAATTGTCTTGATTCTGAATAGATAAAGGTTTTTTAATTAATTAATGAAATCTGCTGTCCCCACTGCCACAAACTGGCCATTCCTGGCTGGCTGATTTCTGCTAGGTGCTGTCCCCCTACAAAGGTCGCTGTAGCCCTGCTTACACTTCCTTATTGCAGCCTTGCAGGGCCAACCATCATAAGGCCCAAAGCTGTCATTGACATTTTGGTTAAATAAACATTAAAGGAAAATGTGGTTTTGGGCTGTGCACACCTATTTGCATAATTTTCATAGCATTTGCTTTTGTACTTGCCACATAGAAGGTGCAGTTTATATTTTTCTTACAAAAAACAAAAAAAAATTAAAACGCCCCAGAAGATTACATGGAATCATACCTAGAAATGTTAGATCCAGTTTATAAAATGTTTGTTCTTGAAATAATAGCCTCTGCGCTGCGCACTGTAGAATGCCCCTGAGGTATTTCATAAGGAAATAAGTACCAGCTATTTCCTCAAAGGCTTTTCTCTCTTCCCCTCACAATTGTACCTTTTAAATCCGTGATACTCAGCCTGAGGCTTACAAGCTGCAAGTGGTTCTCTAATGTGTCTTCCGCTGCTCCTTGCAGCACATGATAGTGTTTGACTATGTGATTTAATTATTAACCAATTTAAGTGATTGACCAATCAGGATGCTTCTACTATGTTATTAACCAATTGTAGTTGATAAAATACTTGGTCAGTCATTTTGCTGTGAGAATAATATATAATCTAAATATGGCCCCGTCATACTGTTTAAATGTGAATACCTGGCACTATAGTAAATGAAACCATGACTTCACACCATTGTGGCTCTTTGGGGTAATGCTGATTGCTAGTTGGGTTCCTGAACCACTGAGGTCTAAGTATGACTGTTTAAATTGTTATGTACTGCAAGGAACAGGCGCTTGCATCCATAGACCCCAGGCAGCTCCACAGTCTCTCAGGGTCTGATCCAACCACCATTGAAGTTAATGGGAGCCTTTCCACTGACCTCAAAGAGAGTCCGATCAGGCCCTTGTGGAATTCGCTGAGTGGTTCCTTCTAGGGAATGCAAAATAAATGAATGGGAGTTTGAGAGAGGCAGCGCTTTGTTATATGGGAGTGGTAATGATACAGTGGGGTGGGGGAGAATGACATTTCCAAAAGGATATAAACTCACTCATGATTTTTTTTCCACAAAACCAGACTTGATATATTAAGGCTACCTTTGGAACAACATTCAAAACGGGGCCAGGTCCTCAGCTGGGAAATCAGTATAATTTTATTGGGATCTGGCCCATAACTCACTGATCGGGGAAAATGATGTGGGGAGGGGTTGGTTAATATGACATGTTTTATACTTGAAGAGGAAGATTGATTCATAAATAAAATATATTCAAAAGCACTGTTTTAATGCTTGATCATATTTAAAAAAAACATTTAAAGCCAGATACAATTGTATTTTCCATTTCCTTTTCATGCCTGCATGCAGTTTCCAGTTGCTTGCATTTAGTTCAAATTTATCATGAAGAAACCAAAGATGATTTTGATTCTTGTATTCCACTCTCATCATGCAAATTTTGCCATTCATTCCCAAATCTTGTGTTTAGTACCTGCATCATCACCACACTAGAGGGAGCAGTCATTGACAGAGCCCCGAATGGTTGTTGGGAACCTTATCAAGTGAAAAAACTGGAACATTTCCAAACAACTCTGCTACTAAATTCTGTGTCCGAAGATGTCCAAACAGCCTGTTCCTTGAAGACAAAATTAGATTTGGAATGACAGGCAGAAAGTCTGCTTGAAATCTCCATTTTTAGAAAATATAAAATCTCACTATAAAAAAATTTACCAACAACCATTTAAAAATAAGACGGTCAAAAAATTATCAGTATAATACACATAATGCAAACTGACCAGCAATTGCTAACAGAGAATGGGCGAAGGTGACACAGCTCTGCCTTTTCTCAGCCCCTTTTTAAAACAACCAGCTAAGGTTCTCCTCTAATGACTGTCCAGTCCTCTGTTCTAGGGGTGGGAAATTGTGTTGAGAAACTAGTGGCATGAAACCTTTAAAAATCTGTTGTTTTGGACTGTCAAGACAACAACGTCATAGCTGTAGCCTCTCGGGTTCAAGTCGCAAGCAGTTGGCACTGCTGCTGCTTATTTAACTTCTGGCCAGTACAGTTATGCTGCGGTAGGTCTTTGGAGCCTCCCAAACACCTCCATAGAAAATAATGGATTTTTCTGCCTTCTTTGTGCACAGTAAGGTCCACATCTACACCCAGAGTAGATTGGCAACGTTTTAGCACCGGAATCCCCTTCCTGGGGATGAAAATGCTGTGGCCATTACACCTGGCAGATACTGTAATTAACTCCTGTTCGTTCGGACAACGTTTCTACAATCATTTCCATCACGTGGTCTTTGGGCTGGAGAAGGGAGTTCTCTGCAGAAGAAAGCTTCTCTGTGTCGCTCACTGGATCTTGCTGCAAAAACAAGAAAGATTTGCTCTTAATTCTGCTCCCTGACCTGCCCACAGTTTCTGTATTTGATTTTTGCTCCGGCACCCCTCTCTTTTTTTCCTCCCAAATGGATATACGTACTTTCTCTGGCTTTGGGGCAAAATCTTTCTGGCAGACGTGTGCTATGATGCCCGCAGCAAGTGCGTCACCCAGGACATTGGTCATTGTTCTAAGTCGATCTCTGGAAGAAAAAAGACCAGTGAGAGCCAGCTAGCTTTGGTGAAAGTGCCGGTGGTGACAGATATTGGGAAGATTAATCTGATTTCCCCTGCAAGAACACAAGCAAAATAAATAACCTCTTGCATTTCCATACTACCTTTTTATCCCAAAGAGATCCCAAAGTGCTTTAAATATATACACTCACAGTACACTGATTTGCTTCACCTGACATTGCCAGGCAACTGCCTCTGGAGTAAAATGCAACAGCTATTCAAAAGGACAAGATCAGGTCATTGAGCCCTACATTTTTGATTTACCAAACTGTGAATTCAAAAAAGTTACAAAATCTAAAATTTTATAGATTTTATAACAATTTTACTTATAAAAGTAGAAGTAGATAGTACCTTAGAATATGTATTGATGGGACTACAACTGGAATACTGTATTCACTTTTGGTGTCCACACTCTAAAGAGGATGTTGAAAACAGGATTCAGAGAAAAGCTACAAGAATGATTTGAGGTCTCAAAAACACTTTACAATGCAAGAGTTGGGTAAAACGCCCCCTAAATAGATAAAGCTCCTTAAAATGCCTTGGATTTTTAGGAGTGCAATTCCCATTGAAAGATTTCTGCTCCTAAATCCTTTAAACTAAGGCCTAGTCTACACTGCACGGTTATGTCAACACAAGACAGTTTATGTAGACCTCCCTATGGATGTGTCTACACTTAAATTTCACTTTTAGTGACGTAACTGCCCCACTACACCAACTGAATAGCACCACCTCCCCAAGCAGCATAGATTCAGGGTGGATGTAGTTAGGTCGATGCAGTATCAGCGTAGACACTACGTTACTTACATCAACTGTTCTTGGCCTCCAGGAGCTGTCCCACAATGCCTCACAAGACGGCTCTGGTTGCCATTGTGAATTCGCTGCCTAAGGGTCATGGGGACAAGAAGCTGCCCCTCCCTTTTAAAAACTCCACACATTTTTGAAATTCCTTTTCCTGATTGCACACCTAGCCTCTCTCCACTGGTGAGTGTAACTGCCCAGCTGACCCTGCCCGGCTACATGCTGCAGATGTGCTCCTGCCTGGAGTACACAGGAGGTATTGGATCTCCTGAGCCTGTGGGGAGAAGAGGCTCTGCAAGCCCACTCCAGTCATAGAAATGTGACCATTAAGAGCAGATTGCTCAGGGACAGCAGGAGAAGCGCTACAAGGGGGACCAGCGGCAGTGCCTCCTGAAAGCCAAGGACCTGGGGCAGGCATACCAGAAGGCAAGAGAGTGCAACAACCGATATGGTGCGGAGCTGCAGACCTGCCACTTTTACAAAGCGCTGCATGCCATCCTTGGTGGAGACCTCACCATGACCTCCGAGAGCCCTGTCAGTACTTTAAAGGAGCCCAAGTCACAGACCCCTGCCGTGAACAGTGAGGAGGAG
The DNA here is from genome assembly GCF_002925995.2 of Terrapene triunguis. Classification (NCBI taxonomy): domain Eukaryota; kingdom Metazoa; phylum Chordata; order Testudines; family Emydidae; genus Terrapene; species Terrapene triunguis. The sequence goes on from NW_020664545.1 coordinate 13,505,906, forward strand.
GTGGAGGAGGAATATGGGGACCAGGCGACAGGGGGATCTAGCTGCCCAGTGAGCCAGGACATGTTTTTGACTCCACCAGCCAGTCCCGACAGTCCAGCTCAGGGAAGCCTGATGCAGGGGAAGGAACCTCTGGTAAATATGCTATTTTCTTTGAAAATCCAGGGATGGAAACCCCAAAGGAGCAGGACACATCTGTTAATTTACCTTTTTTTACTTGTGCTAGAAGAAGTAGTGAAACAACCAAGAGAGGGGCCACATGGAGCAGTTTGTTTATGTGCCACGAATCCTTTGGAGAAATCTCAATGAAACTTTGATGGAGGTACTCTGCAATCCTCTACCGAAGGTTTCTGGGAAGGGCTGCCTTCTTTTTTCTGCTGCGGTAGGACACTTTACCACGCCACTTAGCAATTACTTCAGCAGACAACCATTGCAGAGCACAGGCTAGCAGCATACCATAGAATCATAGAAGATTGGGGTTGGAAGAGACTTCAGGAGGTCATCTAGGCCAATCCCCTGCTCAAAGCAGGACCAATTCCCAACTAAATCATCCCAGCCAGGGCTTTGTCAAGCCGGGCCTTAAAAACCTCCAAGGAAGGAGATTCCACCACCTCCCTAGGTAAAGCATTCCAGTGCTTCACCACCCTCCTAGTGAAATAGTGTTTCCTAATATCCAACCTAGACCTCCCCCACTGCAACTTGAGACCATTGCTCCTTGTTCTGTCATCTGCCACCACTGAGAACAGCCGAGCTCCATCCCCTTTGGAGCCCCCTTCAGGTAGTTGAAGGCTGCTATCAAATCGTACCCTCACTCTTCTCTTCTGCGGACTAAACAAGCCCAGTTCCCTCAGTCTCTCCTTGTAAGTGATGTGCCCCAGCCCCCTAATCACTTTTGTTGCCTTCTGCTGGACTCTCTCCAATTTGTCCACATCCTTTCTGTAGTGAGGGGCCCAAAACTGTACGTAATACTCCAGATGTGGCCTCACCAGTGCCGAATAGAGGGGAATAATCACTTCCCTCGATCTGCTGGCAATGCTCCTACTAATGCAGCCCAATATGCCGTTGGCCTTCTTGGCAACAAGGGCACACTGCTGACTCATATCCAGCTTCTCATCCACTGTAATTCCCAGGTCCTTTTCTGCAGAACTGCTGCTTAGCCAGTCGGTCCCCAGCCTGTAGCAGTGCATGGGTTTCTTCCATCCTAAGTGCAGGACTCTGCACTTGTCCTTGTTGAACCTCATCAGATTTCTTTTGGCCCAATCCTCCAATTTGTCTAGGTCACTCTGGACCCTATCCCTACCCTCCAGCATATCTACCTCTCCCCCCACAGCTTAGTGTCATCTGCAAACTTGCTGAGGGTGCAATTAATCCCATCCTCCAGATCATTAATAAAGATGTTGAACAAAACTGGCCCCAGGACCGACCCCTGGGGCACTCCGCTTGATACCGGCTGCCAACTAGACATCGAGCTGTTGATCACTACCCGTTGAGCCCAACAATCTAGCCAGCTTTCTATCCACTTTATAGTCCATTCATCCAATCCATACTTCTTTAACTTGCTGGTAAGAACACCGTTGGAGACTGTATCAAAAGCTTTACTAAAGTCAAAATATATCATGTCCGCTGCTTTCCCCATATCCATAGAGCCAGTTATCTCATCATAGAAGGCAATCAGGTTGGTCAGGCATGACTTGCCCTTGGTGAATCTATGTTGACTGTTCCTGATCACCTTCCTCTCTTCCAAGTGCTTCAAAGTGGTTTCCTGCAGGACCTGCTCCATGAATTTTCCAGGGACCGAGGTGAGGCTGACCTGTCTGTAGTTCCCCGGCTTCTCCTTCTTCCCTTTTTTAAGAAGGGCCTGGATGGCTTCAGGATGCAAATAGCAGCTGTGCTCTCTGCCTCAGTTACCCTCAGGAGTGAGATACCAGCTAAAATCACCCCTGCCTGTGGAAAGCGGTGCTAGTATTCAGTCTCATTGCCCCATACACACATACTCATGCTTGTGAGCTATCCCCCCCTCATTTCCCTTACCTCCTCCCCCCCCGAGGGCCATATTCATAATGGCAGGTGCTGTGAGTGGGGCTGGGCTCTGTCCTAAGTGCGAAGCGCTGGGAGGGAGGGGGAGGAGCAGGGAAGCACCATGTCTCCTCTCCTGCCCCTCCCTCCCTCACAGAAAGTCTTAAGCACAGCTTAAGTCTTAAGCACAGCTGTTTGGCGGCGCTTAGGACTTTCGGGGGCGGGGGAGGAGTGGGGATGCGGCATGTTCCGGAGAGGAGGTGGAGTGGGGGTGGGAAGAGGTGGGCCTGGAGTGGAGCAGGGACAGGAAGAGGCGGGCCTGGAGCATCCCCCGGCAAAGTCGGCGCCTGTTCTTCTCCGGGGAAGTTGCTACTATTGCTGTGAAGGTGCTTCCTAGCGTCCTTGCCTGCAGCGGGCTGTGCCCGTGAGGTAAGCCAGGGGCTGTTCCCAACCACAGTACAGTACTGTACAGTATATAATGCCTTTTGTCTGCCCCTCAAAAATTTCCTTGGAACCTAACGCCCCGCATTTACATTAAATTGTATGGGGAAATTGGATTCGTTTAACATGGTTTCACTTAAAATTGCATTTTTCAGGAACGTAACTACAACGTAAAGTGAGGAGTTACTGTATCCTAAGTTTCTATTTCCATCGTGAATACGCTAACAATGGTACCTCTCTGTGTTGAAACTGCAGCTGCTGCCATTGTGGCCTTCAGGGTCTCCTACTCCACACCCGCAGAAAGCCTGAGCCAGATAAGGAGGAGAAAGAAGAGGACTCGGGCTGGCATGTTCCATGGGACCATGCAGGCCTGTGCTGCATCAGAGAATGAGACCAGGGCCTGGAGGATGACCATTTCAGACAGCATGGAGAGGGAAAAGTTGAGAGGAGAAAGGCCCGGGAGTCCAAGCAGGAAAAGGAGAGGGGGATATAATGGGGCTTCTCAGGCAGCAAACAGATGCTGCACTGACTCTGGTAACTTGCAGGTATAAGAATCCTATGCTCGCCTCCCTCTGCAGCCCATAGAGAACTCAGTATCGCCTCCCTTCACCCCCCTCAATATTCCACATGGCATCGGGGGTTGCTGCCAGTGTTCCCTCTAATTTTTCCCACCCATGTGCAGGATGAATTTTATGTGTACCAATATGGAGATGCATATAACAAAATTCATGTGGTGGGGGTGGGGCTGAGGGGTTCCCGTGGGAGGGGGCTGAAGGCTGGGGCAGAGGGTTGGGGTGTAGGGGGTGAGGGCTTGGGCAGGGCCGGGGACGAGGGCCAGAGGGTTGAGTGCAGGGGGTGAGGGCTCCGGCTGGGGGTGCAGGCTCTGGGGTGGGGCCGGGATCAAGGATTTGGGGTGTAGGAGGGTGCTCCGAGGCTACGGCGGGGAGAGAGGACCCCCCCCCCCAGCACTCTCTCCCTGCAGCAGCAACTGGGCTGGGGTGGGAGAGGTACCTGTCCCTGCTGTGGGAGCTCTAGGGCTGGGGCTGCAGGATGGGTGCCCCTCCCCTGGCCCCAGCAGGTCCGTACCAGGGGAGGGCCGCGCCTGGGTCTGGGCCACTACAGCCATGGTAGGTCCAGGCCGCAGGGTGAGTTGGGGCCGGGGGAGGGGTGCCCCTCCCGTGGCAGGTTGGGGGCTGGGCTAGGTGGGGGCCGCAGCAGGTCCCTGGCAGCTTACAGGGAACAGATTTCAGAGTAGCAGCCGTGTTAGTCTGTATCCGCAAAAAGAACA
>NW_020664545.1:13510047-13537796 GCF_002925995.2 Terrapene triunguis
TAAATTTGTTAGTCTCTAAGGTGCCACAAGTACTCCTGTTCTTTTTACAGGGAACGTAGGTCGCTGCACTGCCCCTACCACTCCACCCCAAGGGACGTGAAAGACAATCACAACTACACGTAGACTGACCTGTGAAAGCCATGGTTGGTGTATGTGTACCTGAAATGGAAATGTTATGTTCTTTCCCCTTCATAAGTTCTGTTCCCTTCATTTATTAAGTTTCAAAAGGTTTTGTAATTGCCTGGTTCATGTTACAGAATAAAAATCCATTTTTGGAACAAAATTCATCTTTATTAGTTCACAGCATGTGCTGTCTGGTGCTGAGCACATCTGACAAGCACCAATTTCCTGTTACTTCATTTTGTCACAGAAACCATAACCTCGTTCAAGACTATATTAATAGGTGCATCGGCAATGTTCTATTTCTACACACACACAATCACCACAAGAATCGTACCAGGCTGCAAAAGAGCAAGGCCAGGTAGAGTACACCGCAGCAACACACACCGTTCTGGCTCACTATTAAATGTTCTTTCAAAGTCTTCCTGAGCTACGTAGCTCTGTACTGAACCCTTCTAATAGCCCTTCTGTTCGGCTGTTCAAATTCAGCAGCTCCAGCTCCACCCCGGTGGAAACTTTCCCCTTTTGATTCACAGATGATATGCAGGACACAGCAGGCAGCTATCACCATTGGGATCTTTCTTTCACTGAGGTCCAATGTTGTAAGTAAACAACGCCAGTGACCCAAAGGCTCATTCAACTGTTGTTCTGCACCTGCTGAGCTGATATTTGAAGCATTCCTTGGTGCTGTCAAGGTGGCCAGTGTATGGATTCATGAGCCGTGGGAGCAAGGGGTAGGCTGGGTCTCCCAGGATATTGTGATTTCAACATTCCCAATGGTAATCTGCTGGTTGGGAAAGAAAGTCCCTACTTGCAGCTTTTTGAACAGTCCTGTGTTCTTAAAGATACCCGCAGCATGCATCTTCCCTGTCCCGCCCACATTGATGTCAGTAAAGCATCCCCGATGATCCACCAGCACTTGAATTACCGTAATGTACTCTGTGGCAAGGTGGTCTGGTGTTAAAATAGGGATGTGCATGCCATCTATTGACCCTCCGAAGTTCAGGAAGCCTATTGCTGCAGAACCATCCACTGTGTCCTGCATATTGCCCAGAGTCCTGCATAGCAGGTGGTGTGTAATGGCCTTGCACACTTGCATGACAGTGGCCTCCATGGTGCATTTCCCAACTCCAAGATGATTTCCCACTGACCGGTAGCAATTTGGCATTGCAAATTTCCACAGTGCAATCACCACTCACTTCTTCACTGTCCAGTGCAGCTCTCATTTTGGTGTCCCTGCGCTGGCGGACTGGGGCAAGTTTGGCGGACAGATCTGGGAATGTGGCTTTGTGTATCCAAAAATTCTGCAGCTACTGCTCGTCATCCCAAACCTGCACAACAATGTGATTCTACCAGTCAGTGCTTGTTTCTCAGGCCCAGAAGTAGTGCTCCACCATCTGCAGCTGCTCTGTGAATGCCACCAACAACCTTGACTTGTTTCTATCTATGTCCCACAGTGATCTAGCCTTCAAGGAAATGTCATGTTCCCCACAGCTCCTCTTGGGGCTCTGCAAATACACCTCTACCCCAATATAACGCGACCCGATATAACACGAATTCAGCTATAACGCGGTAAAGCAGCGCTCTGGGGGGGCGGGGCTGCGCACTCCGGCGGATCAAAGCAAGTTCGATATAACGCGGTTTCACCTATAGTGAAGATTTTTGGCTCCTGAGGACAGCATTCTATCGGGGTAGAGGTGTACTGCAAGATTAGGCACCCTGTGCTTGCAACGCTCATGACAATAACGCGGAGCTGTGCAAGCTCCACGTGTTTGTCAGAGATAGCGGCCAGTGAGGCGGGATACATGGGTTTATGGGGATTTTGAAGAGGTGTGAAATATTACGGGATGCAGATGAAATTACGGGATGGAGAACACTTCATTATGAGAAGTTGACCCCATGCTCCTAGTCACACCTGTGCAACTCGTTTCTGCTTCATGAGGCATTGCAAAAACTTCCCAAAACATCCTGTGTCGCCTGGTGGCAAGTTGCACAGTGGAACACTGAGCCACAGTGCCCTGCACTCGGCATCGATACCAGCGCTCCTGGTGAGGAGGTGTGTGCTGACACAAGGAGCATAGTGCGCACAAGTACAAGCGATGTAATAACCGCGGTTGCTGTATGCCAATGTAACTTAAGTCAACATAATTTTTTTTAGTGTAGACATGGCCTAAGGAAGAGATAAGAACATAAGAATGGCCCTACTGGGTCAGACCAAAGGTCTATCTAGCCCAGTATCCTGTCTTCCGACAGTGGCCAATGCCAGGTGCCCCAGAGGGAATGAACAGAACAGGGAATCACCAAGTGATCCATCACCTGTCTGTCGCTCATTCCCAGCTTCTGGCAAACAGAGGCTAGGGAAACCATTCCCTAGCTTATCCTGGCTAATAGCTATTGTTGGACCTATCCTTCATGAATTTATTTAGTTCTTTTTTTGAACCCTCTTGTGGTCTTGGCCTTCACAACATCCTCTGGCGAAGGTTGACTGTGCGTTGTGTGAAGAAATACTTCCTTTTATTTATTTTAAGCCTGCCTATTAATTTCATTTGGTGACCCCTAGTTCTTGTGTTATGAGATGTAGTAAACAACACGTCCTTATCTACTTTCTCTACACCAGTCATGATTTTATAGACCTGAATCATATCCCCCCTTGTTGTCTCTTTTCCAAGCTGAAAAGTCCCCATCTTATTAATCTCTCCTCATACGGAAGCCGTTCCATACCCCTAATCATTTTTTTTGCCCTTTTCTGAACCCTTTCCAATTCCAATATATCTTTTTTGAGCTGGGACAACCACATCTGCACACAGTATTCAAGATGTGGGCGTACCATGGATTTATTTAGAGGCAATATATTTTCTGTCTTATTATCTATCTCTTTCTTAATGATTCCCAACATCTGTTCACTTTTTTGACTTCCGCTGCACATTGAGTGGATGTTTTCAGAGAACTATCCACAATGACTCCAAGATCTCTTTTTAGAGTGGTAACAGCTAATTTAGACCCCATCATTCTATATGTATAGTTAGGATTATGCTTTCCAATGTGCATTATTTTGCATTTACCAACATTAAATTTCATCTGCCATTTTGTTGCCCCATCACCCAGTTTTGTGAGATCCTTTTGGAGCTCTTCGCAGTCCGCCTGGGACTTAACTATCTTTAGTAGTTTTGTATCATCTGCAAATTTTGCCACCTCACTGTTTACTCCTTTTTCCAGATTGTTTATGAATATGTTGAATAGGACTGGGCCCAGTACAGACTCCTGGGGGACACCACTATTTACCGCTCTTCATTCTGAAAACTGACCATTTATTCCTACCCTTTGTTTCCTATCGTTTAGCCAGTTACCAATCCATGAGAGAACCTTCCCTCTTATCCCGTGGCAGCTTACTTTGCGTAGGAGGCTTTGGTGAGGGACCTTGTCAAAGGCTTTCTGAAAATCTAAGTACACTATATCCACTGGATCCCCTTGGTCCACATGCTTGTTGACCCCCTCAAAGAATTCTAATAGATTGGTGAGGCATGATTTCCCTTTACTAAAACCATGTTGACTTTTCCTCAACAAATTATGTTCATCTATATGTTTGACAATATTGTTTTTTATTATAGTTTCAACTAGTTTGCCCAGTACTGAAGTCAGGCTTACAGGCCTGTAATTGCTGGGATCACCGCTGGAGCCCTTTTTAAAAATTGGCGTCACATTAGCTATCCTCCAGTCATCTGGTACAGAAGCTGATTTAAATGATAGGTTACAGACTACAGTTAGTAGTTCTGCAATTTCACATTTGCTATTCTTGGGTGAATACCATCTGGTCCTGGTGACTTATTGCTGTTTAATTTATCAATTTGTTCCAAAACGACCTCTAATGATACCTCAAGATTTTCAAGAATGCCTGTCATAGAGGAGGCTAAGGGCTAGTCTACACTGGCAAAGCTAAAGCGCTGCTGTGGCAGCGCTTTAATGTGGCTTGTGTGGTCGTGGCAGAGCGCTGGGAGAGAGCTCTTCCAGTGCTCCATGAGGAGCGTAGCTACCAGCTCTGGGAGCCCGGAATCCATGTGGACAAAACATCTGGAAGAATCAGTTACTGTAAGGTAAGCAACCAGTCGTTCTCTGAATAATTCTCCACTCTTTGTGGAGAACAGCTGCCTGTTTGCTTGGAGGTGGATGCTAGGTTAAACAATGACTGTAGGACATCCCTATCAAAGTGGTCATCTGATCTGAAAGCTTCACGCTGTGCAGAGATCTTCATTGAGGTGTCTTACAATGATGCCCAGGTTTTTTTCTGAAGTTGTTATAGTTAATTATAGACTTACACAGGCAGTCCCAGAGATTCTGCAGTATTCGAATCACAGAGCTAGGGTGACCAGATGTCCCGATTTTATAGGGACAGTCCCAATTTTTGGGTCTTTTTCTTATATAGGCTCCTATTACCCCCCCACCCCGTCCCGATTTTTCACACTTGCTGTCTGGTCACCCTACACGGAGCCTAATGGTAAATGACAAGAAGACGGGGCGGCAGGTCTGTAGAAATTTTGGTGGTGCCCAGAGGGGCCCCCCCCCAAATTCCGCACCCACCTGCCTAAGGCTCTGGGAGGGAGTTTGGGTTGGGGGATGAGGTCTGGGGTGCAGGCCCTGGGCTGGGGCAGGGGATTGGGGGGCAGGAGGGATGCAGGGTACAGGCTCTGGGAGGGAGTTTGGGTGCAAAAGGGGTGAGAGGTTGGACTCTTGGAGGGAGTTTGGGTGGGGGAGGAGGTCTGGGGGTGCAGGCTCTGGGATGGAGTTTGGGTGCTGGGTGCAGGCTCCGGGCTGGGGCAGGGGGTGGGGATGCAGGAAGGGGTGAGGGGTGCAGGCTCTGGGAGGGAGTTTGGGAATGGGAGGGGATGCGGAGGGAGGGGGTGCAGGCTCTGAGACGGAGTTTGGAGATGGAAAGGGGTGGGGGGTGCAGATTCTGGGAGGGGGATGTGGCGCTTACCTGGGGCTCCTAGGTGAGGCGGGCCGGGCTGGGGGGGGGCGGCGCCTCTGCGCGCTGCTACCCTGAGGCACTGCCCCCGCAGCTTCCTATTGGCCACAGGGAGCAGCGGCGTGGACACCGACCCGACCCACCCGGCCCAGGGGCTGCAGGGAGGGGCCGGCAGCCATGTGGAGTGAGCAGGCAGGAAGCCGCTGAGCTCTGCTGTGCTGCCGGTGGTGGGTGGGGCTGTAGACAAGCTGCTGGGAGTCAGAGCTGCTGGTCCAGGGCTGTGCAGCGCACACACACTAAGCGTGTGACCTGCATGCTGGTCGCTGGCTGTGAGAGGCCCAGGCTGGGAGCTACAGCAGCACAGTATTATAAGGTACCCATGGTTGCAGGGCAAGTGGTGGCACACCACCTCACTGGTCTGGATTGCATCCCAGAACCATAACCCCCGTGACCGTCAGATGGACATAGCGTCAGTCGAGGGCCTTCCAACAATCCGGAGGCCCCAGTGAAGGTTGCCAAAGGTGTGAAGTTATCTGTGTTGGCGGCAGAGCCAGCACAAGCGGAGAGAGAGCGTATCTCTGCACTAACTCGGGACTCTGCATCGCAACCGATACACGAATGCTGGGCTGGGCTAGGCTGTACACACGGCCATCCTAGTGCTACAGGGCAGCGGTTAGGAGGGGGAAGAGCTTTGGTGTAAACATCCTCAGACCAGGGCAGTCAGACTGGTGCTCCTAGAGCTCTGCAAGACATACCGGGGGAAATGTGCTGATAACCACACACAACATAGCAGTGCCTATCTGAACCCAATACTGCTCAAGGAAAGCACACTTCTGTTCAACTGGATGGAAAAGAATCTGCTGTTGAGGAAAACCCTGTACAACACAAACCACCTAAACGGCCAGGTAGGCTGGCTTGCAGGTCAAAAGTATTCCATTAGATGTCTCTACAGGAGGAAATTTTTGACTTAACTGGCCAGCAGGGGACTCGTACCATGGACCTGTTCCCATCGAAAGGAAAGGCCATGTGCCAGCGGTACCACAGCTGGTGGTATTACTAGTTACAGGAACACCTAGCACTGTAGGCTCTTGCTCATAATGGGTCGCTAGTCTGTGGGAACTTCTGTCTGGTTTCTCCTGCTACCTTTTATGTGAAGGAACTAAAAAAGGCAGCTCTCCCCAGGGTCCTCTCTTCCTCACATCCCAGTATGGCAGTGAAAGACATAGCTCAGTGAGCTGAGATTGTCCAGATGGGCTCAACACCCTCCCTCTACCTGCCTAGACATTCTTCAGAAAGGGCTAGCGGTACATCCAGACCTGGGAGCTCTAGGTGCCTCTGTATGTATGATCAGTAACAGAGCGGAGCACCTCTGACAGGATGACTCGGACAGTGCCTCAATCTCATAAGGAGAGTACCTCCTTTGCGTGCTACCAGGACAGTCCATCCCTGGTATGGTGTAGCAGTAGGGGGACCTCAGCTAGGACAGCCAAAATTTCAGTGAGCATTTCTTACACGTACCGTTTACTGAGGGGTTGGCACCTAGTTCCATAAAAGTTCACGCCTCTGCTCTTAGTCGCTTATGGGCCTAGTGTCCAAATTTCTTAGGATAGTCTCTTTCCTCCCTTCATTCCCACCATCAGGTTTCTGGTGGCCCTTTGCGGTTTTAACTTGGTATTCAAAAGCCAAGTGATCCCTCCTTCGTACCCTTGTCCTGCTCTGACCTCCAGTTCCTCACACTTAAGGAGGTATTTCTGGTGAATAAGGGAACTAGCAGCCCCGCCCAGCTGATGTTCCACAGCAACAAGGTCATGCTCTGTTCTCCTCCTAGTTTTGTCCCTTCCACTCAAACCAAGGAATTTTCTCTCCCTCGTTCCTGTCCCCACACTAGGAAGGAGAGAATTTGGCATGTTCTCAACCTCAGGCGAGTCTTGAGAACGTACCTACATGGGTCAGACTGTTTTAGGAAGGAAGATTTCCTCTGCGTTCTATTTGAGGGCTCTAGGGAAGGTCTGGAGAGCCCATCATATGCCATCACCAAATGGATCACAACCTGCATTAAAAGAGATACATAGGCCACATTTTCAGAATTGGGCACTGAGCCTGGTGCCTGACTTTCATCAGGACTGAACACCCATGATTCCTACCAAAGTCCATGGAACTTCTAAAATCAGGCCCAAGCTGGGTATACAAAATTTTGGCCCCATAAATCACTAGCCACTTAAGAAAACTGTGCTTCAGTGATTTCCTCAGGGTGTCCCAAGAAGTCCGTGGCAGAGACAAGAATACAATGCAGAGTTCCTGGTTCCATGCCTTGTTCTGTATCCCCTTAGACTCCAGTCACATCTATTAGAACTACTGTAGCTACATTTGTATAGTCAGAATACTCAGGCGTCACTGTCCTGAAGACTAAAAGCAACAACATAGGATATGGAAAAAAAAAATACTTACAAAGCCCAGTCAACTGCAATGATCAGTGTGATGTCATCAGTGGGAAGGCCAACAGAGGTTAGTACAATGACCATTGTAACGAGTCCTGATTGGGGGATTCCCGCTGCACCTATGCTTGCTGCTGTCGCTGTTATGCTGCAGAAATAGAAAGGCCACAGAACCTTTGGCACTTGGAAGGCTCTTAATGGCTTTGATTGTATGGCAAATTAAACGTCAACTCTTCCAATGAAAGATCTGTGCATTCATTACCTAGCCTCACCCCCTCCTGGGCTTTCACATCGCCCTGGCAAGCGCTGTTGGCTAGCTGGGGAACACTCACTCATAAGCCCCTCGGTATTAAGCCTCAGTGTGCCCCCCGATTTATCTTCCTGTCTCAACCAGTGAGCCACCATTGTAGATTACAGAAATATTTCAACGTATGTCTGATGTTTCTGTGCACCTAGTGGCTTGTTCCGACCCCTGCAAACTTTCCATATAGCAAAGGTTCCTTGAAAATGTATGTGCAGGCTAGATTGGAAGAAGATTGCTTGTAATTAAGCAAAGTTTTAATACAGATTTTTGTGGCGGATAGCTTTAGGCCCTGTCCTGCTTCCACTGAAGTCAACAGGAATTTCTTGCTATTGACTTCAGTGGCAGTGAGAAAGCGAGAGAGAGAGAGAATGTGTCCCTCTGTCCATCCATAGGTGACCGCAAACAACACTTTAGCTTCAGCTGAAGCAGTAGAAGCCTGCATTTGTGGAGCAGAAGGATATGTAATTATGGAGAGGTGACAGCCTCTGTACAGCTAAGGTTGCAACCATGGTCTCATTATAAGGCTGATTGTGAATCCCCCTTGTCGATAAAAGAGAAGCCTCTTCTCTTGCTGTCATGTTTCTCAGGTTGTCCGTTGCTAGCTAGAATGAGTTCTGAAATCTTTTCCAGAAGAGTCTAACCTCACTTACTGTACTGCTGGGGCAGTGAATGAGGCAGTTATGGAGTGAATGAGTTCGGTGTGTCTTTCACAGCAGTAGCAGGATGGGGTGTAGCAAATGTGGCAACATTCTGCAGGTGGAAGAAGGATGTTCTTGTGGGCGGAGACACAAGAGAACTGAGTTCTAGCCCTTGCTCTGCCACAAACAGCCTGAGGGACGTTGGCCAAAAATTTTCAAAGAAGGTTGGGCTATATAAGTAGGGGCATTGCCAGCAGATCGAGGAACGTGATCGTTCCCCTTTATTCGACATTGGTGAGGCCTCATCTGGAGTACTGTGTCCAGTTTTGGGCCCCACACTACAAGAAGGATGTGGAAATATTGGAAAGAGTCCAGCGGAGGGCAACAAAAATGATTAGGGGTCTGGAGCACATGACTTATGAGGAGAGGCTGAGGGAACTGGGATTGTTTAGTCTCCAGAAGAGAAGAATGAGGGGGGATTTGATAGCTGCTTTCAACTACCTGAAGGGGGGTTCCAAAGAGGATGGTGCTCGGCTGTTCTCAGTGGTGACAGATGACCAAACAAGGAGCAATGGTCTCAAGTTGCAGTGGGGGACATCTAGGTTGGATATTAGGAAACACTATTTCACATCTAGGTTGGATATTAGGAAACACTATTTCACTAGGAGGGTGGTGAAGCACTGGAATGCGTTACCTAGGGAGGTGGTGGAGTCTCGTTCCTTGGAGGTTTTTAAGGCCCGGCTTGACAAAGCCCTGGCTGGGATGATTTAGTTGGGAATTGGTCCTGCTTTGAGCAGGGGGTAGGACTAGATGACCTCCTGAGGTCCCTTCCAATCCTGATATTCTATGAAGGTTCTAATTTTGTGTTCCCCAGTTTCTGAGGGCCCAGCTTCAGACTCCTGGTGTCTCAACAGGGCCGCTGCACTCAGAATTAGTGGACACTTTTGAAAAAATGTATCGGCGGGTAGCAATCGATTTATCTGGGATCGATATATCGCGTCTCGTTAAGACGCGATATATTGATCCCCGAACGCGCTCACCGTCGACTCCGAAACTCCACCGGAGCGAGCGGCGGCAGCGCAGTCGACGGGGGAGCCGCGGCCGTCGATCCCGCGCCATCTGGACCCCAGGTAATTCGATCCAAGATACTTCGACTTCAGCTATGCTATTCGCGTAGCTGAAGTTGCGTATCTTGGATCGATCCCCCCTCAGTGTAGACCAGCCCTAAGATAATAGCTCCTGTGACAGGGTCGGACCAAATAGCTACAGGAGAGTGATGGAAGGCAGATATATAAGCCTCAGATTAAGCAGGTCCCTTTTCCCTGGGTAAGGTAACAGGGGCGGTTCCAGAACAATCAGGAACTTGCTGGAACCAATTAAGGCAGGCAGGCTAATTAGGACACCTGGAGCCAATTAAGAGGCTGCTAGAATCCATTGAGACAGGCAGGCTAATCAGGGCACCTGGTTTAAAAAGGACCTCATTGCAGTCAGTGAGGGGCGTGCGAGGAGCTGAGAGTGAGTAGGCGTACTGCTGGAGGACTGAGAAGTACAAGCGTTATGAGACATCAGGAGGAAGATCCGGTGGTGAGGACAAAGAAGGTGTTGGGAGGAGGCCATGGGGAAGTAGCCCAGGGTGTTGTAGCTGTCACGCAGCTGTTACAGGAGACACTAAAGACAGCTGCAATCCACAGGGCCCTGGGCTGGAACCCGGAGTAGAGGGCGGGTCTGGGTTCCCCCCATCCCCCCAACTCCCTATTTGATATAAGAGGAGTTGATCTGGACTGTGGGTCCCACCAGGGGAAGGTCTCTGGCCTGGCCCCCGACCCATTAGGTGGGCCAGCAGAGACTGCGGGGGATTGTTCTCCTTTTCCCCATGCTGGCCAGTGATGAGGTTAGCTGAGTGAACGGCAGGTTTGTGCCACTAACAAAAGGAGCCAAACTGAGGACTGCCGAAAACATCTGAGGCGAGCAAATCCACCAGAAAGCGCAGAACCCACCAAGGCAGAGGAGGAACTTTGTCACACTCCACACCTCACAGGGTTGTTAAGATGAATTTGTGAATGTTTGTGAGCTGCTCAGATACTTCAGTGTTGAGCCATAGGCAGGCCTCAGAAGAAAGCCAAATTGCATAGAACAAAATTTTGTCCTATGCAATTTGGCTGTTGTGTAATGCTTCTGGTCTCTGTAGTGCTTTTTACCTTAAGAATAAAGTAGGCTTCCATAGAAAGAACTGTGTGGTGCTTAAACTGGAGCAATTACACCAGTTAGCTGTCTCTGAAGAGAAAAGCAAGCAGGTGTCCTTGAGCGACCTGTCTGTGCTGGGAAATACACAGTAAAGGCAGGGAACTGTGCAGCCTGGAAATACACTGGCCAGAAAGGAGAGACGCAGGTCTCTCCTTCCCCCCCCCCCCCCCCCCCCCGAGGCCCCAGCTGGGGGGGTGAAAGCCTGAGGGTGGGTGCCCTGGGCTGGACCATGGAGTGGCAATCAAGGTGCAGTTGCCCTGACCTGTGACAGTGAAATAGGATTGAGTGAGGCCAAGTAGAAATATCGCACAGCAGCCTCATTCCCTGAGCACTATTCGTCCTACACACTGAATGAGGCAGGGTCCTGCAGAAGAATAGTAAATGAGCATTAATTAAAGACTCTTCACTAACACACACACACACACACACACAAGGGGCAGAGCTAAGGTTGCACAGAGGTTATTATTAACTGAACTATAACGACTAATCCAGTCAGCACAGGGTTCCTTATGTTTCTCTCACTATAAATTCAGTTTATTTTACTCAGCCCTGAATTGTCCCGATGTAAACATGGTACAGAATTTTGTATTGGCAATTCACACCTGTATTGTATACATTTTCAGAGGAGAACTGCAGGTTTTGGCAGCTAGATAGGGACTCTTTGGGGCTTTTAGCTGCTGATAAAACATGAAAGCATGATTTGGGATTATAGGATAAGCACATTGGCCGTATGTGTTTCTGCTAAATTGATCAGCAGTGAAATAGTTAATGATAATACTTAAAAACAATCATCAGTTTCATTGAGATGGATGGGGTAGTTCACGTCATTCTCCAGGGAATTGTCAGGCTGTCTGCAGACTGACAAGATAGCACTGTGTCACTTTAGGAGTTTTTTGAATGAAAACATAGGCCTGGTCTACATACACAAGTGGTTCTGTGTAACTGTCTTGGTTAGGGTGTGATTTTTTTTAAAAAACTGAAATAGTTCTACTTGTACAGCCCCCAACATGGACACAGTGATACTGGTACAGAGGTGCCGTTTACCAGCCCGGCTTATTCCCCTCCCTGAATGGGAATAGGCTGTACCAGTAGAAGCACTTCTCTACCAATATAACTGCCCCCAGGCTAGGGGAATTGTACTGCTTTACGCCTGATCTATACTTAACATTAAGTTGACATAACTATGGTGTTCAGGGGTGTGAAAACACAGCTATGCCAACAAAACCCCTAGTATAGATACAGCTTCCTCGCACAGCGTTTGTACACCAAGGGTAGGTCCACACTACCCGCCCGATTCGGCGGGTAGAGATCGATCTTCTGGGATCGATTTATCGCGTCTCATCTGGATGCGATAAATCGATCCCAGAAGCACTCCCCCGTCGACTGTGGAACTCCTGCTCGCCGAGAGGAGGAAGCGCTGTCGACGGGGGAGCTTGCCTGCGCCGCGTGGACCCGCAGTAAGTAAACTTAGTTCGATCTAGGAAACGTCGACTTCAGCTATGCTATTCTCGTAGCTGAAGTTGCGTTTCCTAGATCGATCCCCCGCCCCAGTGTGGACCAGCCCCAATAGAGAAACTCCTGTCGGTGCAGGCTGCATCCACATGGGGGGGCTATGCCATGGCTATGCTGCTCTAGAATCTGTAGTGTTGACATGCCCTTAGAGTATACAGAACGGCAGAGGCACTGCAACAGGTAAAGAAGTAGTCAAACACTTCTATGCTTATGATACGCTACTGTCCAACCATGACAGGTTTCAGAGTAGCAGCCATGTTAGTCTGTATCCGCAAAAAGAACAGGAGTACTTATGGCACCTTAGAGACTAACAAATTTATTAGAGCATAAGCTTTCGTGGGCTACAACCCACTTCTTCGGATGCATATAGAGTGAAACATATATTGAGGAGATATATATACACACATACAGAGAGCATGAACAGGTGGGAGTTGTCTTACCAACTCTGAGAGGCCAATTAAGTAAGAGAAAAAAACTTTTGAAGTGATAATCAAGATAGCTCAGTACAGACAGTTTGATAAGAAGCAAGTGTGAAAATACTTACAAGGGGAGATAGATTCAATGTTTGTAATGGCTCAGCCATTCCCAGTCCTTATTTAATCCTGAGTTGATTGTGTCTAGTTTGCATATCAATTCCAGCTCAGCAGTCTCTCGTTGGAGTCTGTTTTTGAAGTTTTTCTGTTTTAAGATAGCCACCCGCAGGTCTGTCATAGAATGGCCAGACAGGTTAAAGTGTTCTCCCACTGGTTTTTGAGTGTTATGATTCCTGATGTCAGATTTGTGTCCATTAATTCTTTTGCGTAGAGACTGTCCGGTTTGGCCAATGTACATGGCAGAGGGGCATTGCTGGCACATGATGGCCATTACAAACATTGAATCTATCTCCCCTTGTAAGTATTTTCACACTTGCTTCTTATCAAACTGTCTGTACTGAGTTATCTTGATTATCACTTCAAAAGTTTTTTTTCTCTTACTTAATTGGCCTCTCAGAGTTGGTAAGACAACTCCCACCTGTTCATGCTCTCTGTATGTGTGTATATATATCTCCTCAATATATGTTTCACTCTATATGCATCCGAAGAAGTGGGTTGTAGCCCACGAAAGCTTATGCTCTAATAAATTTGTTAGTCTCTAAGGTGCCACAAGTACTCCTGTTCTTTTTGTCCAACCATGGCTACCTTAAACACGTAATAGAATGACCAACGCTGAGTGGGAAATTTGGTAGCTGTTATGATACGTTGTCCTTAGATCTGGATAGGGAAGAAAGAGAACAGATTTAGTGTAAATAAGGGAAGAAATGTATTTACCTTATAGTTATAATTTGTCCCAAGTCCAAATCGTACTCGTTGACCTGAGCAATAAAGATTGCAGCGACTGCCTCGTACAGCGCAGTCCCATCCATATTAATGGTTGCGCCAACAGGGAGAACAAATCGTGCCACCCGTCTGTCTATCCCATTGTTTTCCAGAAGACATTTCAGGGTGATGGGCAGGGTTGCTGAGCTGCATTGCAAAGAAATAACAATCTCCATTGCCGTCGGTGTCATCGAGGCAGTTAATAAGAAGGCTGCTGGAGGCACAAGGTCACCAGATCTGCTCATAAAGCCAAGTGAAAATTCTGTACATCAGCTGCCATCTCCCTCTTAAACAATGGTGGAAGGAAAGTGTCCGAACTCTCTGTCTCAATTGGGGTGAACAGACAGTTGGCAAAGTTTGCAGACAACACAAAAGCTGACTGCGAAGAGTTACAAAGGGATCTCGCCAAACCAGGTGACTGGACAACAAAATGGCCGATGGAATTCAATGTTGATAAGTGCAAAGTAATGCACATTGGAAAACATAATCCCAACTAGACATATAAAATTATGGGATCTAAATTAGCTGTTACCCCTCAAGAAAGAGCTCTTGAAGTCGTGGATAGTTCTCTGAAAACATCCACTCAATGTGCCGCAGCAGTCAAAAAAGCGAACCATGTTAGAAATCATTAGGAAAGGGATAGATAATGCTGTGGTTCTATGGTGGTTCTAAAAATCCTTAGAACTGACTGAACGTGCAGAAAGAGCCAGGCTTCCTTGTAATTTCTTACCACGCTGAGTTATTCTCCCCCACACTGCTCAAACCTGGCAGCGGCTCTAGTTTTCATTGAGAACTAGGCCCAAGCCACATCTCAAGTTTCAAACTTCACCTGTTTTTTTGCTGTAGCTTCATTCAAAAGACTGTTTCTGGTGGGGGGGTTTTAAACAATGGGGAAGTAGCTTAACTCTCCCATAGTTCAAATAGCTGAAAGGAGTTTGCTAAAGTATTTCCCTTGCAAGAATAGCACACGAGGGACCAGTGATTAGTACATTACTCAGGAAACCCTTGTGCTAAACCAAGGATGAAAACATTTATACACAGCCTAGACTTGAATAATGAAACCAGCTTCCCTCTCAGCTGGAATAATGGACTGTCTGTGACGAAGGACGACCAGACCACTTTGTCATACCTGGATGATGTTGCGAGGGCGATCAGCAGGGCTTGCAGTATTCCCCGGATGAAAGCAAAGGGGTTTTTCCTGGTAATGAGTGCGAAAAGCAAAGGCAAGAGAATAAGTCCATGGATGACTAGCCCTGTCACCACTGTTGTGGCGTAGAGTCCCAATTTCTTTCCAATCACAGCTGGATCCTCCATTTCCAAAATCTTCCCAGCAATGAGAAACACAATGCCAAATGGGAAGTACCTGCAATAAGAATAGTAAAAAATCGTTTATTGGGATAGGAACATGGCAAATGTCATAACAGAAAAGACCATCCTGTCCTGCTAGAGCAGTGGGGGGCAACCTGCGGCCTGCGGGCCACATGCGGCCTGTCAGGGTAATCGCTGGTAGGCCGCCGGACAGTTTGTTTACATTTGCACGGCCACCTGCGTGCCAGTGGCTGCGGTTCGCCATTCCCGGCCAATGGGAGCTGCGGGAAGCAGTGTGGGCCACAGGGACATGCTGGCCACCACTTCCCACAGCTCCCATTGGCCAGGAACGGCGAACCGCGGCCACTGGGTGAGCAAATGTAAACAAATTGTCTGGCGGCCTGCCAGCGATTACCCTGACAGGCCGCGTGTGGCCCGTGGGCCGCAGGTTGCCCACCACTGTGCTAGAGTGTCTCCAGGTGTGGCCAAATGCTGTATAAACCAGAAGAAGGTACAAAATTCCACATTAGCAATCCAACCAACTGCACAATGTTATGCCATGTGGTGAGACGGGACACTAGATGAGGAGGGCTCTGAGCTACTACAGAAAATTATTTCCCAGGTGTCTGGCCGGTGGGTCTTGCCCATATGCTCAGGGTCTAACTGATCCCCATATTTGGGGTCATGATGGGAGGGAAAATTTCTTCAGATTGGCTGAAACCCTGGGGATTTTTCGCCTTCTTCTGCAGAATGGGGCATGGGTCACTTGCAGGTTAAAACTAGTATAAAGGGTGGATTCTCTGTAACTTGAAGTCTTTAAATCATGCTTTGAGGACTTCAGTATCAGCCAGAGGTTAGGGGTCTATTTCAGGAGTGGGTGGATGAGGTTCTGTGGCCTGTGATATGCAGGAGGTCAGAGTAGATGATCACAATGGTCCCTTCTGACCTTAAAGTCTATGAGAGCTCCTCTTGACCCAAGCTCATTATCCATTTATATCCTGAAGTATGAGAATTAATTCTTATTTTTTCCTAGCTAATGTAACTCTGAGGCTCTTCTTACTACAGAGAACCAGTAGCCTCAACTCTTTAGTGAAGCTTGAAACAAACCTTCTATTGCTGGAAGCCAGATTTCGATCTCCTTTCTCTCTCCACCCAACTTTACCAAACTGAAACGAGTCCCTTGAAACTTCCTGGGGTGATATTTTACCAGGGTAGAGTTTTTCAGAAGAGTTTGAGGCAAAGTGGACAAGGCATTTGGGAGCTGTGGGTTTAAAATACGATATTCCAAAGAGTCTGGACAACATTCCAAAAACGACGAGTGGCAAATGCTACAACTTGTGCAGACTAGTTTGGGGTTTTGGAATAGTTTTATAAGGGCTAACAGGAGAATTAGTTAGTTATTCAACGTCCTTTCGTATATTTATGAAGTTTCACAGCCTTTTAAACGCTGCATGTCAGCAACTGCATGCTTTAGAAAGCATACATCTGCCCAATACAATTGTTCTAAAACAAGTCCAATGCTCAAGAGAGAGTTTACAAAGCTATATATCTATATAACATAAACACACAAACCCCTATGTTCAAAGACCATTAAGATTATGGAAGCTACATTTACACTACAGCCAGGATTGACGCTCTGAGATCGATCCACCAGTGGTCGATTTAGCGGGTCTACTGAAGACCCGCCAAATCAACAGCAGATCGCCCCCGAAGAGAAGAGTAAGGTAAGTCGATGGTAAGTTGACCCCCCACGGTGTAGACCCTGCAGTAACTTGATCTAAGGTACGTCAACTCCAGCTAAGCGAACATAGCTGGAGTTGCGTAGCGTAGGTCGACTTACTGCGGCAGTGTAGACATAGCCAATGGCAAGCACTCAAAAGTTAAGGTAATACCAGAATTAAGGTTGTCTGTGCAACTTTAATTTGGCGCCCTTTGTGCATATGCACTATTGAGCACTCTTTGATTACATGACTGTGTACTACTTCCCCTCCCTGCCTCCGCTCCCTGCCTCATTCAGCACACAGGGTAGACATTCTGGTTTGCTGAATTCTAGTGCAAGAGGCCATATCAAGGTTTCATCTGAGAGTTTTCTAACCACAGTTAATGCAAACCAGTAACATAGGCCATATCTATATTCTAGTCCAGGGGTAGGCAACCTATGGCATGCGTGCCGAAGGCAGCAGGCGAGCTGATTTTCAGTGGCACTAACACTGCCCGGGTCCTGGCCAACAGTCTGGGGTGCTCTGCATTTTCATTTAATTTTAAATGAAGCTTCTTAAACATTTTAAAAACCTTATTTTCTTTACATACAACAATAGTTTAGTTATATATTATAGACGTATAGAAAGAAACCTTCTAAAAACATTAAAATGTATGACTGGCACGCGAAACCTTAAATCAGAGTGAATACATGAAGACTCGGCACATCACTTCTGAAAGGCTGCCGACCCCTGCTCTCGTCAAAGGGTGTGATTGCTTTGAGCTAGCTAACTCGCAGACTGGTAGCAGGGAAGTGGACTAGCCCCCCAAGTACTTATCCAGGATTCGGGGTGGCTTGTACAGCCCACATTGAAGCAAACACTTGCTGCAGCTTGGCTGCTGCCAGCAATCGAGTGATCTAGATTAAAGCTATCTCAGGTATGTCTACATGAACTGCCATTGCACCCCCAATAGGAATCAGAATGACTATACAATGAGAATGATTAAGTCTCAGACGTAAAGGTATGAATAGGCACATTTGCTGAGAATTTCCAAATGTTTTGCTTTTATGTTGACTGCAGAAGAGGGAATATTTTAACATCCTGAACTTACAGTTCTCGACCTTTTCTTTTTTGTAGCAATAGAACTGAAACTGGGCTTAACTGTGAGATATGAAAACATCCAAATCGAGTCCATCAGGATTATTTACTTACCAAACTGCCATTGAGACAATCTTCATAACTGCTTCGTTCAGACACTGGCACACGTTGACTAAAGGAGTTCCACGCTCACCCATTTTCCCTAGAAGGAGGCCTGCAACCAGACATGTTAACTTGAGTTATTAAACAGCACTGATACGGAACATAGAATCATAGGACTGGAAGGGACCTCGAGAGGTCATCTAATCCAGTCCCCTGCAATTATGGCAGGACTAATGTCCAATCTAAACCTCCGTTACTGCAATTTAAGTCCATTGCTTTTTGTCCTATCCTCAGAGGTTAAGAACAACAATTTTTCTCCCTCCTCCATGTAACAATCTTTTATGTACTTGAAAACTGTTATATCCCCTCTTTGTCTTCTCTTTTCCAGACTAAACAAACCCAATTTTTTCAATCTTCCCTCATAAGTCATGTTTTCTAGACCTTTAATCATTTTGGTTGCTTTTCTCTGGACTTTCTCCAATTTGTCCACATCTTTCCTGAAATGTGGCACCCAGACCTGGACACAATACTCCAGCTGAGGCCTAATCAGCGTGGAGTAGAGCGGAAGAATTACTTCTCGTGTCTTGCTTACAATACTCCTGCTAATACATCCCAGAACGATGTTCCCTTTTTTGCAACAGTGTTACACTGTTGACTCATATTTAGCTTGTGGTCCACTCTGACCCCCAGATCTCTTTCCGCAGTACTCCTTCCTAGGCAGTCATTTCCCATTTTGTATGTGTGCAAACTGATTGTTCCTTCCTAAGTGGAGTACTTTGCATTTATTCTTATAGAATTTCATCCTATTTACTTCAGACCATTTCTCCAGTTTCTCTAGGTCATTTTGAATTATAATCCTATCCTCCAAAGCACTTGCAACCCCTCCCAGCTTGGTATCATTCACAAACTTTATAAGTGTACTCTCTATGCTATTATCTAAATCATTGATGAAGATATTGAGCAGAACCGACCCAGAACTTATCCCTGTGGGACCCCACTCGTTATGCCCTTCCAGCATGACTGTGAACCACTGATAACTACTCTCTGGGAACAGTTTTCCAACCAGTTATGCAGTCACCTTATAGTAGCTCCATCTAGGCTGCATTTCCCTAGTTTGTTTCTGAGAAGCTCATGCAAGATAGTATCAAAAGCTTTACTAAAGTCAAGATATACCACGTCTACTGCTTTCCCCCCTATCCACATGGCTTGTTACTCTGTCAAAGAAAGCTATCAGGTTGGTTTGACACGATTTGTTCTTGGCAAATCCACGCTGACTGTTACTTATCACCTTATTATCTTCTAGATGTTTGCAAAATGATTGCTTAATTATTTGCTCCATTATCTTTCCGGGTACAGAAGTTAAGCTGACTGGTCTGCAATTCCCTGGGTTGTCCTTATTTTCCTTTTCATAGACGGGCACTATATTTGCCCCTTTCCAGTCCTCTGGAATCTCTCCCGTCTTCCATGACTTTACAAAGATAATCGCTAATGGCTTAGATATCTCCTTGGTTAGCTCCTTGAGTATTCTAGGATGTATTTCATCAGGCCCTGGTGACTTGAAGACATCTAACTTGGGTAAGTAATTTTTAACTTGTTCTTTTAACATGCAAAGACCTTCAGTTGATGGTGGCTGCAATATAGGAACAATTGACAAACTCCCAAAAAGGCAAATTTCTAGTCTAGATAAACATCCATGCAATTTATATTATAATTTATTATTCATGTTTATTACAGTTGGACCTAGAGACCAACCAAGAACAGGGCCCCAGTGTGCTAAGTACTACACAAATACAGAGTCATGGACAGTTCCCTACGTCAAAGAGCTGGCAATCCAAGGCTATGTCTTTACTGCAAAGTTAGCTCGAGTTATCTACACTCAAGTTACCTCCTCTCCAGTTAGCCTCACTCGAGAGAGAGTGGCCACACTGCAAAATAACACTCAAGCTGCACAGAGTGATTGGATCAGCAGCACAGAGTAGCTGCATCCCCACTGCATTATTTGCTCCAGCATCGGCAGCACTGAAGTGTCATTCCCCTACCACTTCTCCTGAGCTACAAACTTCTGGGGGTCAGTTTAGGAACAACACTTGAGTTATACCTTGAGCTACTACTGCAGTGAAGACAAACCCAAAGTAGAAAGTCAGACCCTGGACAGGGGAGAGGGATATAACAAGCTTTGGACAGCTGTGAAATTTATCTGAACTTATTTAGTTCCCTATCCTCTCCCCACCCTCCCTGAAGTCATGTGATCGTTCCCTAACAATCTGGGCTTATGATAGACTCATAGACTTTAAGGTCAGAAGGGACCATTGTGATCATCTAGTCTGATCTCCTTGTACATTGCAAGCCACAGAACCTCACCCACCCACTCCTGTGATAGATCTCTAACCTCTGGCTGAGTTACTGAAGTCCTCAAAGCACAGTTTAAAGACTTCAAGTTACAGAGATGTCTATGATCTGGCCCCTTCTTTTGGGCAGGGAGCTGGTAGGCCTATTTCACCACCACCAGGCAGTAACTTCTAGAGGCAGGTGGACTATCTTTCCTGTTCCTATTTGGTAATAACAGAATAATCCATTTCCTGGGGCACTGACCCTCCAAAAGTTAGTTTTGTGGGATTAATACAGCCCATAATGCAACAGGCTAAACTATCCCTCTTCTTGAATGAAAGGGATTGCACCTCATTTCTACTCTAGTACTGTATTTACCTAATAGCATGTGACATTGCCTATTCTTGTTTGATTCCATAATGACAAACCCTACTGTGTTGGTCATACTCAGGAGTCAAGACTGCTGGGGAAGCCATAACTCTCAATTTCCTGGCTTTTAACAAAATAAAAGTTCTTCAAGTATCTACCAACATGGTTCCCATGGCGCGTGAGATCAGATTTACTGGGAAGCAGTGTCTGATAGGGCCACCCTGCACCCTCGCTGTCCTTGTGTCCCTCCATCCCCACACAGAGTAGGGCCATCTGACTTTCAGTTCCTTCTTACTGCCCATATGTGAGACAGAATGCCTGCAGTGCCTGCCTGCTTCTCGGTGATCCTACTGCAGTTAGTTGCTGGTGATTGGTTAGTGCAGTTATTAGGTAGTCAGCCCTTTTTATTTACCCATTGGCTTTACCAATGTTTAAAAAAAAATTCCTATGTAGCTAGATGGCTTGGAGCCCCCTGTTGCTCCCTGGGCTCTTTTCCAAGCGACACAGCAGGATCGGGGTGCCTGCCTAAAGTTTTCTGGAGTGCTCTATGAAGGCCTCCTCACGCATGATGAACAATGATATAGCTAAGGCTCAGGCCTCCATCCAGTCCCTCTCAACTAGCACCCGGGTGAGAGTCCACCCTGAGCACCAAGGCTGAGACACCCAAAAGACCCCAGGTATCAAGTATGATGCATGTGCCAATTGTCTCAAGAAGGGGTAGGAATGAGCATCACTCCAGAGACGAGAGGGAGAGAGAGGTTTCCAGGGCCTTCAGAATCAAGACATAAGAGTCAACATGTGTTAGACTCATCTCAAGCTCTGCAGCTGAGGGGCAGCTAATGATCTAAGATCCCTTTGGTGCCCTGATACCAATATGAACAGAGTCCTGTGGTATCAGCTAAATCCACTGAGCACCTTTCCTCTGGCTTTCTGGGTACCCAGCCCATCGATACCATCCTTCTTGGCATCTATGGCCTGTTCAGCACGGCGTGACCTGTCTGTGGGCCTAGTACTGCAGTCACACTTGCTGGCTTATATGACATCAGGGGTGCCAACTAGACCTTTGGCCACCAAATCCATGGCAACACATGTAGCAACTGGGCCATCGGGACTGTCTACCCCCCATCCCAGGTAGAAAGGTTGCAGAAGCACCTTAGTACACCAGGAAGGGTAGCCCTACACTGGCAGAGGTGTAGTCCTTTGTCTTCTCTATCGGGACATAGTAAAGACTCATCAACTCATCCCCCTTCCCCTCCATGGGCACCACGCTGGGAGTCAGGGAGGGCAATGGGTAGGACTGCTGCGTGTTGAGCATCTATTCAACATGCCCTTTGAAAGATGGCCCAGGAGGATCTAAATATTTATTATAATTGCTTTAATTTGTAAGTTACACTGAGCCATTGAAGTGACACTCCAGAGAGCTCATAGATAAGCCACAGAGGAGTAAGGAATTAGTTGGTATGGCCTTGACTGAGATCCTTCAACTCAGCCCAGAGTAAGGGTTGGCACGTAACAGTTCCACCTGCAAGTGGCGCTTTCTGCTGTCCCCTTGCTTGGAGGGGGAGGGCAGGGGAGTTAGCTATTCCCCTGCTGTGCTGGCGGGAGGGAATGCACTCAGCCAGGTGCTCTAGCGGGCAGTTGGGGGATGTGGAGCCAAGGTTCCTCCATCTTCATCTCCTCTCTGCCACTTGATCACGGGGGAGGGGTGCACACTGGATTAGCTGCCCTCATGTGCCAAGTAAAGGCTAGTCCAGTGGTTTTCAAACTTTTGGGATTGGTGACCCTTTCCCCACAGCAAGCCTCTGAGTGTGACCCCCCCCCCTCATAAATTAAAAACGAGGGGGGTTAATTTAATTTAATGGGGGCTCGGAGCTGTCAGCCTCACAGAGCTGATGGCTCGTGACCCCCATGTACCCACCTTGTGACTCCGAGGGGTCATGACCCCCAGTTTGAGAACTCCTGGGCTAGTGACTATCTAGCCCTAGAGAGAGAGCAGTTAGATCCCTTCCTGGGAGAACGTCTGTGCCATGTATGTTGGAACCATATGTGACGAAGTGGGGGATTTTCTTATCTTTTCATGGTTTGCATGCAGAGGGCATGGTTTAACGAGGTGAGGGGAGAGGGAGTTTGTTGTTGCAGAGGACTGGAGACCCAGCTCAGGAGTCGCAGCCAGTTCTGGCCAGTGGGAGGACAATGGGCTGCGAAGAGAGGACCCCATGACCTAACCAGCCAGTTCCAGGCAGAGGGGGGGCGGAGAGGAGAGGAGGCCCAGAGGACCCTGTTTACCTGGAAAGAAGACAATGGACAGAGGCGGGGCTTGGGGCCGATGATCTCAGATGGGAAGCAGGGTGGCTCTGGGCTGGAGAGGGGGAGCAGGCAGAGCCCACCTGGAGGCAGAGAGACTGGGGTGTGCTGTGCTGAGGGAGGCCAGGCCTGAGGATCAGAGGGTTTCCTGTGCTGTGTTCAGTCGCTCAATAAACCCTCCTGTTTTACACTGGCTGAGAGTCACTCCTGGCTAGAGAACAGGGTTGCATCATCCCCTTCGGGGGGGTGGAGGCCCCGGGGGGTCCACCAGCGAGTGGACTCCCTGAGGGGGCCCACGGCGAGAGACAGACGTGCTAAGGCTCAGAGAGGTGCAGTTCCAGGAGGTGGAGGGGCCTGACCCCGAGAGAGAGCGGACCCCCGCGAAGGGCTGTCTCACTGAAAGGGGCACCCCCCACGGACCGCCCGGGGCCAAGAGTGGGCACGATCTGTGAGTCCGTGACACCATATAGAAAATTCCCTCATATGGCCAGCTAGAAAATATCAACTGCTGTCCTGTTCTAGGGGCCTGTTTTACTGTGACGACTTCAGAACGGCGTGGGATGGGCTGAGATACTGGCCCAAATGAGTGTCATTTGTAATCCTCAAGTTTAATGTGGGTATTTTTAGAAACAGCAGCCCCCAGGATGAAGCTCTGGACAGCCAAAGGCAAGGCAATGTCAATTGAAGATGCTACCTGAAGAACCAAAGGGGAAACTACCTGAAGCCAATGCATGTTCAGCTTACGTGGCAAATCCCACCTGCTTGCAGAAGGCTTTGCTCAATGTCTGAAGACAAGGAATTACAATAAAAAAAACACACAGTGAGCAAATGCTGCTGACCCTGGGGAGAACCGAGTCCACGATGGACATCTCCTCAAATCTTGAAGGAATGTCTGTGTGGAGCGCCTACCTCTGTATCTAGTCTGCCATCTCCTTTCAGAGGTCCAGTCGCTACATCACAATCATTCCATTCCAACACTGAATTGACCTTCCTTCCTGCCGGTCCCTCTCTGCTGCCTCCCTTCTCTACCACTAATGACAATTCCACCCTCCTTCCCCCTCCCAGCTTCATGGCCTTGGTGTAATCTTCATCTCTTTTGTCTACTTCTCCTGCCTTCACCCCCATATGCAGTCTCTAGGCCACATCCTGTCAGTTCTTCCCCTTTATTATAACCAGATACACCATTTCCTCTATCCCCCCTGCTTCCCCTGGTCCATGATCTCACCCGGATCACTGCTACCTTCTCTTCTCACCTCTCCTCCTTCAGTCTATTCAAAACATCCCTGTGCTTCACTCACCTTTATCTCCCACTACGCTGACCACATCACCTCTATCCCTTTAAGTCTCTTAATTGGCTTTCTGTCCCTTACCACAGTAGTTCTCAACCAGGGGTACATGCACCCCTACGGGTGTGCAGAGCTCTTCCAGGGAGTAATCAACTCATCTAGATATTTGCCTAGTTTTACAACAGGCAACATAAAAAGCCCTAGTGATGTCAGTAGAAACTAAAATTTCATACAGTGACTTGTTTATATTGCTTTATATACTACACACTGAAATGCAAGTACCCAATATTTATATTCCAATTGATTTATCTTAGAATTATATGGTAAAAATGAGGAAGTCAGCACTTTTCCAGTAACAGTGTGGCTGTGACACTTTTGTATTTTTATGTGAGATTTTGTAAGCAAGTAGTTTTTAAGTGAGGTGACATTTGGGGTACGCAAGAGAAATCAGCCTCCTGCAAGGGGTACAGTGGTCTGGAAAGGTTGCGAGCCACTGCCTTACCGCATGAAGTTCCCTCCCCTTCAGAGCCTTACCTAGTCTTGCCCCCCACTTACATCTCTGATCTCAAGTCCTCCTGTTCTGTTCTCTCCTTACTCCTCCACTCATCTGCTTTTCACTTTCAGCTTCATCTTTGACCACGGCGTCCCTGGTGCTTGGAACAATCTCCAATTTCCTGCTGCCAGCAACTCATCTTTCCTTCCTCACCTCCCCCACTTACAATCCAGAATCTTTCCTTTCTTGTTCACCCATCATTTAGCCTCAATTTCCCTTCCCTCATTTGCTGGCCTACGATGGCTTGGCTCTGCTAGGTTACAAAGACAGAATAGAAACACTCCCTGCATTGAACAGTTTACAAAGTGCTGTGTAAATTCTAGAGCGTTATTAGTAGCCTGTAATGATTTCTGATAACTGTGTTTACTTACGACCTAACTTTTCCAAATGTAGCCTGTCACCCCTTTTTAATGAGTTTTAACTATATAAAAAGTTTGGATGATTAGTGAGTGACAAGCTGTGTTACCTAGAAGAGCCCAAAAATGTCACAAAATTATTTAAAACACTTAATAAAGAGCCTATTTTCAATCATTATTACCCATATTAATAGAATTAATCAATAATAAATAAAATAATAATTAATAATTTCTCAGAAAATGCATCTTGTACTGGGAATACACGGAGAGGAAACCCTGCCTTGTTACGTAGGAATGCAGAGGTTTAAATCAATGCAACCTTAACTATGGAGCTGCTATGATACCTTCAGAATTAAATGCCTCCCAGTAATGCTTGATCAGTGGGTAGCATGAAATCTGACTCTGTATTTGGCAAGTACCTATTGTAGCAGAGAAGATAACAATCCCCAAGACATTCATTTCATTGCTGGTCCCAGGCAGGGTCCGGTAGGTCATTTCCGGAGATGGGGTGATCTCAAGAAGCACAGGCCTTTGGATTTCGGGATTTTCATCGTCAGGTGCAAAGTAAATGAAGCTGAGAGGTTTCCCTGGGATCTTTGGAAAGCCTGAAGATTTCACCACTGGGACGAGAACTGTTCGATACTGCAACAATTAAATGAAATTAAAAGCTAACGGCCTACTAGAAAAGGATGGCTTGTGCTCACTCCCATTGACTGGAGCCAGTTCAAGCCCAAAATCTGCAAGGGGGAAGCTTGTTCTGCAAGAGGGAGAGTGATATCAAGATCAGCTGGTACTACCACTGAAAATAAGAGACCAGCTGTGACCTAAGCAAGAAACCAGACTGGGGAAGTGTTTTTGTTCCCTTCAGATCACAGTCCAAGCATCCCTGGATGCAGTGTACAGGACGCACGTGAAGGTACATGCACAGCTCACTTACCTGCATGATAGGCAGGGTAACATACGTTCTGTTTTGGCTGGGACAGTCCATTTTAAGCCCTGTCCCTGGTGTCCCAATTTTATTTTATTTTTTGGCAAAACTGGGCATTTGTCCCATTTGCTCTTGCCAACTGATCGTCAGCGAAAGCAAACGGGACAAATGCCCAGATTTGCAAAAAAAAAATGGAGCATGCCCCCTAGTGGGGCATGGAGGAACGTTCGGGGGGAGTGAGCGGCAGTGCCAGCCTCACCCGGAGGGGCCCAGGCCAGCCCTGCGTGTGGGGGGCATCCCTTAAGGCTCAAGCCAGCTCTGCACGGGGAGGGGGCGCTCAGATAGGCAGCTCGGGCTGTGCTGACAACTGCCCCCAGCTAGGAGGGGTCGGCCTTGCTTTGTGTAAGCAGGGGAATGGTCCCGCTATTGTGGGGAACTTTCCTGGCTTCTGCACTACCCCGGTGAAGTGGGCTAGCGAAAGGATCTGAGTCCTCGCTCCCACTTCCTTTACCCAGAGGCCTCCCTGCCCTTGAGGACTCCCCTTCCACTCTCCTGTCTAGCAGAGTCGTCGTAAACCCCGACAAGGCTGGGCCCAGGATTCCTGGGGGTCTCGACCCCCAACCCTGCTGTGGTCACCCAGGACAGGGGCTAGGGTGTTCCCACTCCGGGGTACTCTCTCTGCACTGGGCACCTCCCTGACCCACTGATCATTTCATACAATTTAAAGCAAATACAAGTTGTTTAATTAACAATTAATTTAAAAAAAGAATAAGGAAAAATGGGAAAGGTTAAAGGAAAACACATCACCCTGCTCTGTGGCAGGGGACATCACAAACAGTGTCTCTGGCATGTCAGGGAAGTTCAGTCTGTTCCTCACATGTCCCAGGCTCCTTGTTAGACCCTGGCTGTGCTGCAGAGACGCTGCGGGTTGGACACTTGCTCTGGCGGTGGCCACACACCTCCGGGCTCTAGGTGGCAGGACCCTTCTTCCCAGCGTCGCCCCCGCCCCGTCGGGGTTACGATCCCCTCCAAGTCTGGCCTGCAGGGCCTCTTGGCTGAGGTGTCTCCCTGCGCTGGGCCCACTGCCCAGGGTCCCCCTCACTCTCCCCAGCTGCTCACCGCACTCGGCTCCGGACTGCTCCAGCCCCAGCTCCAGCTCCACTCGGCCTCAGCACGGCTGCTGCTGCTGCTCTGCCTCCAGCTCCTGGGCTGCTTCTCTGGCCCCTCTGGCTCTGGTTGCTGCAGCTCTGCCCCCAGGGCAGCTCTGCTCTCTCTGGGCTGTGCTCTGGCTTTGGGGCTGCAGCTCTGCTCCCCAGCTCAGCTCGGGCCCCTGCTCTCTCCTTAGCTCGGCCCCACTCTGCCTGACTCAGGCCATTCCAGTTCACACGGAGGACGGGACCCCCCCGGCCTCCTGACTCCCTGATTAGCCTGCCCGCCCTGTCAATCAGGCTGATCTGGAGCATAGGCCTCTCCCCATTGTTCCTGGGGACTGTCAGTCTCAGGCTCCTGACTTCCCATCGACCCTTCCCCTTTTAGTGCTGGGAGCTAGCCACCAAAACACCCCACTGAGTGTTAGTAAGGGGGCAACAGTCCCCTTTCATTTGCAATCACCAGTCCTGCATTTCCTGTGTCTCCCTCGCATTTCTCTCTCTTGCCTTTTTGCTTCACTCGCTTTTTTCCTTTCCTCTCTCATTGACCTTATGATCTTTTCCCCTAGGGTTACCATATTTCAGCAAGCAAAAAAGAGGACGGGAGGAGCCCCGCCCCATCCTGCCCTAGCCCCGCCCCTGCCCCTCCCACTTCCCCCCCTCAGAACCCCCAACCCTCCCCCCCCGCTCCTTGTCCCCTG
>NW_020664546.1:0-25259 GCF_002925995.2 Terrapene triunguis
GGGGGCGGAGTGCCAGTGGAGTACCCACCCAGAAGAAAGTGGGTGCCTGTGCCCTCACCCTCTGGCACCCATCTGATGCCACTTCCATTCTCCTGGTCCCCTGGCAAGCATTCTGGCTCACCATCCTATGCCCTGGGCCTCCAGTGGATGGATCTGGCTGCCCCTCGGTCTCCTCCTTGATGCTTGGTTAGGGAAGGAGGCAGGCAGAGAAGCAGAATCCAGTGGTCACCAAGAGGAACACAGTGTCTTGGAGGAGGAGTTCAGGTGGCACCTCTGTTTGCCAGGACTCCCGCCCAGGCTCTGAGCATTGCACTGTGAAGCCGTGTTCCTTGTGCAGAGACCTGAACCGATTTCTGATTCCTGCTCATTCAATTTCCCACCCACAAACACTAATTATAGAT
Organism: Terrapene triunguis; assembly: GCF_002925995.2. Lineage (NCBI taxonomy): Eukaryota > Metazoa > Chordata > Testudines > Emydidae > Terrapene > Terrapene triunguis. The sequence goes on from NW_020664546.1 coordinate 402, forward strand.
TATAAAGATTATAAAGGCAGGAAATAATTAGCTAATTGGGGGTTATGTCAGAAGACTTGGGACCAAACCCACCCGTGCTGTGACCCCATTGAAGTCAGTGGGCCAGGCATGGGGCTGCCCAGGATGTTTTCATCATTGTCTTAAGGCATGTAGGTGACGGGAACTCAGCTCACCGGGGAATGGTGCTGACACCTATCTGACCTTTTCTGCTCCTTCCTTCTCTCTTTGAGAGACAGACCCAGAGCCTCACCTCTGTTAGCGCTCTGCTGATTTACGCCATTTGGAGATCTGGCCCGTTTCTGGGTGTTGAAGGCACCAAAGGCTGTGCAGACATTGACCTCTGGTGCAGCAGGCACGCATTGATACATCTCTGTTTATCTAGTGACAGACCCTAACTGATACACTTGCAGGTTCTATGGTTGCCAAAGGTTCAATCGCATCTTGTCAGTTTGGTGTCTTGAGATGAACCAATGAATCCTAAAATGGACAGTCCTTGGAGAGAACTGGACCAGAGTCTTTTTTCATCTACACTAGTGTAAATCAGGAGTGACTCCACTGGACATAATTCCCCTCACTCATTGCAGTCTAAATCCGGAGTAACTCTATTGAAGGCAATGGATTTAAACCATTGTATGGGTGATCTGAATCAGGCCCAAAGGAAACTGTTAGCCCTTTCATAACTCCTTTAAAACAATGAACTTGTAATCCATTTTAGTACATTAAGAAAGTGCCTACTGAACCGGTTATGCTGCATTATCAGCTAGTCAAGAATGCATTGATCTACCAGTACCCAAAGATACATTACAAAGAAAATATTGGGGAGTATGTAAAACACCTTTATTCTCTGTTACAACAATCAGGAGTCATTATTCAGTCCCCTTGGGCCTATTCATGTTGTCGCTGGTGAGTCTGGCATTTCTCCAAACAGTATCAGCAGATACACAGTGTCTGTGGCCGTGGGTGAATCTGATGTCATTTCACTTGCAAGTACAAGCATGATCACCTTGGGACCATTGCTTGGTTTTTTGAAGAACGATGCCTTTCTGGGGACTGGGTAGTCGTCATCTCCAGCAGCCAGAAGGCCTCCTTTCTTCTTCTGGAAGATGATAAATGCTCTTGGAACAACCTCGGCAGATCATGGATAGGCCCTTGGCTGCTTCATGAGCGCTTTCTGGATTTTTGCCTGGATCTTCCTTCTGTTTGTCTCACGTCTGCATGTCTCTGTCCTGCGCTGGCATAGACTTAGGGCAGCAGTGACTGCACAACAATCCTCTGTGAATGCAGAGACCCGGCTGTGATATTTGTCATTGTCATAGGAAGTGGTTAGTGCTAGCTCCATGGGATAAGCCAGCCAAGCCCACACCTTTGGAACAAATGCTACACACTCAGTGCTGTCAAAAAGTCACCCCTACAGGGTCACACTAACTCCTCCCCAGGCTTGTAAATCCTACTGCCCCTTCCTGTGACATACCAGGGCACAATCCAGATCAGTGAGGAGCTGTGTCACCCCTGCCCTGCAGCGCCTTACAATGCTTTGCTGAAGTGGCTCCCCCCCCCCTGCTCACAAACAGCCTGCCAGCATCTGAGTATCTGTGTGTAACTGCAGCCTGTCAGCCACACTTGGGTTACACTCTGGCCCTTACCAGCCTTGGTTACACTGCAGGGTGACCCCAACACACGCCCAGTCTTAAATTTCCCCCCAGAAAGGTATGTCCTGTCCTGCCCAGCTGTCTCCTGGACAGTACAAGTTATATTAGGACTGTCATTTCTCCTAAAGGAATAATATGCACACAACTTGCCACCCCAGATGGAGTTTCCCAGATACTCCAATTTAAACACACTGGATTAGATAAAACAATAAAACAAGTTTATTAACCACAAAGAGAGATTCTAAGTGAGTACAGGTAATGAGGCATAAAAGTCAGAAATGGTTACAAGAAAAATAAAGATAAAAGCTACTGGTGCCTAACAACAAACTACAATTCAAAAGCAAAGTTTTCTTACCCCATGTTTCAGCTGTCTGACTGGCCAAACTTCTTAGGTCAGGATCCCACCCCCAGAGTCCAATGACTGCTTCCTTTGTCACTTCAGGTGCAGTGAATGTGATAGGCAGGGGGAGAGAGAGGGGTGCCTTGGGGTGTTTGTCCCTCCATTTTATAGTTTCAGTCCCTCTCTTGAAAAACACTTCCAGCTGGGAACTAGGAGACAAAGAGTCTGTATGGAAGGATGTTCTCTGCTGCGTTTTTCTCACCTGTTTGAGCTTTCTTTGTTTCCATTCCTGCTTGACAGCTCTGTGTACTGCTTACGTGCAACTGAAGCAGAGCAAATATTCCTTTGTTTAGGGCAGACCTGTTTGCCAACCTCGGTTTGGAACATGTGTTAATAACACCATACAGGGGAATCTTATAACTTCCCATACAATGTTGCCACACATATTTTATCAGGACGATACTGATCTGCAAATTAGGAGTTTTCAAATGATGCCTTGCAAGGCGTACTTTGTACAAAGATTATTACAATAGTGTGTGAACACAGGAGTACATTCTGTCCCACTTCTTTCAATGGCTGTTTGCCCCAGACCTGAGCTCCCAGTGCCAGAGTGCTGTTCCCATCTCTCTTATATTCCGGGTGGAGTCTAAAGAACCATTCCAGCCCCAGGGAATCATCAGATATTAATTTGCACTGGGGTTCCAAGATCTGCTAACGATAGGACAACAGGAGAACACTATTACTGATGGGAATTTTGAATAACTTGATAATTTGTGTACCTGTAAGGTTTCACAGGATTTGAACACACTTCAGGTGGGCAGGGACTCTACCCCACCACCGAGCAGCCTTGGCATAGCCACCGACAATGCACCAGACATCCTGGGAGACCAGTCACTATGAGAAGTGCCGCCCATGGTAAATGACTGTCAGCTCCTCCCATGACTGCTGATTGGCCCAGACCCACCTGGTAAGCCTGGAGGAAGTACCAGGAAGTGACTGTGCATCAAGGCAGATCCTGACCTGCTGCTGAGATAGATCCTGCCTCACTCTGGGTTCCTGTCCCCTTGCCTCATTCCTACTTCCTCACCCTGCCTCCAGTTCCTGGCTCTTGACCCCGGCTCTGGACCCGAGATATCAACTAAACCTCAACCTCCGCCAACTCTAACCTCTGGATCTGACCATGCACACCCTGGTCCCTGGCAGTTTGCACAGATGACTCTGACCCTGCACAACCTGTGCCCCAGTGGGGACATGGAGGGAGTGGGCAGTCCACATATAAGCTGAGGTTTTGGCTCCATGGCCCCAGACAGCACAACGTTGTGCAGAAAAGCAGGCCCTCCACAGGCAAGTGGAGACGCATCACACCAGGCACAGGCGATGGCCCCACCACTTGAGCCAGGCCCTGTAGTGCCTCTACTACAGCGATCGATGGAGACTGCCAAAAATTCAGGGGTTTGCTTAACCAGTGCTGTCTATTGTTTCTGCTCTGCCCCCGGACTGACTTCACCAAGCAGCCCAAGGTGGGCCTGGTAACTAGTTTACTGACTCATGAGGCACTGGATTGGGCCTCTCCCCTGCTCAAGCAGACTAGTTGGGCACTGATGGACTGGAGCACCCTCCTCTGAGCTTTTCCGTGATTGTTGATGACCCTCACGGCATGTGATCGGCCAAAGCCCCCAAGGAAGCTGCGGCAACGACGGGCCAGCCGCCTCATCCACGGCACACTTCCGGTAGCTTGTGGCCAACAGCAAGTGGCACAAGGTATTCTGTACCAGTTCGAGTGGGGATTAAGCTAAGAGTGAGTTAGCATGGGCGGAAGCCCCTGCGGACCTGGACGCCTCCATCGATCTGGCCATCCGCATTGACAACCAGATACGTGAGCTGAGGGAGGAAAAGAGAGGTATAACACTGCGCCCATGCTCTGTGCTAGCCCCCTTGAGGTCGACCCCCAAACTCATGCAGGTGACTCGGCCCACTGACAGTTGTCCACTAAGGAGAAGGAGTGACATTGGTGCAATAGCCTGCACTTCTGCTGCACTGAGCCAGGACATGTTTGCTTCATGCCCATCACAGATCCTGGCCAGGAAGGGATCAGGAAACAATCATGCTCAGGCCTCGTAGGAGGACCTGGTCGGGCACAACCACACAGCTACACCCAGGGCTGACCCCCCAAGTTTTGCTGGGGACCCGTCAGGGTCCACTGGGTTCTAATTCAGCTGTGCCTCCCTGGTGAAACTCAACGACTGCCCTTGCAGTGGGCACTCATAGACACTCCAGAGCCATTAACAATTTCATAAATTCATAGACTGCCCGAGCTCTGCAAATCCCCATCTGGCAGAAGTCCACACTGGATGTTGTGGAAACTGTAGATGGGACCCTCCTGTCCTCGGACTGGTAACCCAGGAGACAGTGCCCCTGGAAGCAGTAATTCAGGAGCGCCGAGAATCGCTGCAGTTCAGGGTGGTCTGTTCCCCACATTTCCCCTGATGCTCGGCATCACGTAGGTGGCACGGTGTGACCCCCATATTCTCTGGCGAACACAGAGGATCAGCTTCCCGTCTGAGCCCTGCCAGCAGGCCTGCCTCCGTAGCAACAGCAGCAAGACCCTGGACCCAGGCAGCGGTGAGTCTACCCCCACGTGTGCTGGGGGCTCACAGCGACTGGCTGCAGTGAGACGCTCCTGGATCTGACACCCCCTTCCTGCCCCCACATTCCTGATAAATACCAGGATTATGCGGACATCTTCGAAAAAAGAAATGTGGACACATTGCCTCCACACCGACGCTGTGATGTCACTATTTACCTACAGTCAGGGTGAAAGTTCCCTGTGGCCATAATTATGCGATGCCCGAACCAGAACTGTGGTTCTCCATGTGTGTATTCAAGAAAACCTGGCCAAAGGGTTTATTCTTCCACAGGGGCTACATTCTGCTTCGCAAAGAAGAAATACAGGACTTTGCACCTCTTTGTAGACTACTGGGCACTGAACCAAGTGACAATTCAGAACTGGCACCCCTGGCTCTTAATCCCAGCATTGTTGGATTGCATGAGATCCACAAGGATATTCAGCAACCCAGACCTCCTAGGGGCTAACAATCTCATGCCCATCTGGGCAGGGGATGAATGGAAAACCACTTTCTAAACTCATTAAAGACACTGAATATCTGGTAATGCCATTTGGACTGACTAATGCCTCTGCAACCTGGAACTTGTTCACCGATGTATTTAGGGACATTCTGGATCAATATATTGTTGTCTATTTAGATGACATACTTGTCTTTTTGAAGAACCCGGAGCAGCACCAACTCCAGATCAGGACCATCCTGGAGAAGTTACGGCAGCATGGTCTATACACAAAGCTTTGACCAACCCTCCATGGAGTTCTTGGGGAACGCCCTCTCCACAGAGGGCATTAAGAGGGACCCAAAGGAGATGGAAGCCATTCACAGCTGGGAGGCACCTTGGAGTATTCGGGAAGTGCAGCACCTCCTAGGCTTTGCCAATTTCTATTGCTGCTTCATCCTGGGGTTTTTGGAGTGAATAGTCCTCTGGACACCTCTAAATCTGTTAGGTTGCCCGAGGATCAGCAAGCCTTAGAACAGCTCAAGTTGCCTTCACTACTGCTCCTACTCTGGCACACCCCAATCCAAAACAAGCATTTGTCAAGGACACGAATGCATCAAATGTGGCCACTGTGGCCATGCTGTCCCCGGCACCTGCTGCACTCTGTGCACACCACTCGCAGAAGCTCTCTCCAGCAGAACAAAACTACGAGCTCCTTGATAAAGAATTGCTTGAGATTAAATCTGCATTTGCGGAGTGGCTTCACTACTGGAGGGGCTCAATGTCCTGGACAAGTGTTACTGATCACAGAAATCTTGAGTGTCTGTGCAGGGCCAATGCACTAAACCAGAGACAGCTAAGGGGGGTCTTATTCTTCTCCTGCTTCAACTTCAAGATTACCTACCCACGAGGGAGCAGGCACGGCACGGCCAATGTCCTGGTCTGTGAAGGAGGAAGGAGAGAAAGTTAGCCAGGAACAACCCTACTTCCTCAAGACCCACAACTTCCTTAATGCCACCCTATCCCAAGATCTAATCACACTGCTCCGATCAGCCTCTCGGGGGGACCTGCTGGCCCAGAGGGTGGTGAACTCCCAGAGCAATCACGAGCTCAGAATAAGAAACAACATTCCATGCAGAGCGGAATAACGTATATTAATGGCCATGTATATGTTCCACCAGGACCCCCTGGTTGGAGGTACTACGAGCCATGCTAATCCCCTAGCAGGGCACTACAGTGGCCTCAAGACCTACCCCAGCCTCCTGCTTCTTCTGGATACCTGCATGCAGGCTGATGTCAGGCTTATGTTGATTCATGTGATTTATGCGCTTGCACCAAGGTGCTGTGCACCAAACCTCTCGGCACCCTGATGAGTATGGAGAACCTGCCCCAGCCATGGACAGCCATTGCCATGGATTTCATTGTAGAACTCACCAAATCAAATAGCCACACGCTAGTACTGTCTCATAGACTCTGAGACTTTAAGGTCAGAGGGGACCATCATGAACATGACCACCTGCACATCGCGGGACACAGAACCTCACTCCAGTAATAAACTCCTAACCTCTGGCTGAGTTATTGAAGTCCTCAAATCATGGTTTAAAGACGTCAAGCTACAGAGAATCCACCATTGATACTAGTTTAAACCTGCAAGTGACCCCATGCTGCAGAAGAAGGTGAAAACCCCCCATTATCTCTGCCAATCTGACCTGGGGGGAAATTCCTTCCTGACCCCAAATATGGCGATTAGTTAGACCCTGATCATGTGGACAAGAACCAGCAGCCAGACGTCTGGGAAACAGTTCTCTGTAGTAACTCAGAGCCCTCCCCATCTAGTGTCATAGATCAACTGACCAAGATGGCACACTTCATCCTCTGTGCCCACGTACTGTCAGCTTAGGTGATGGCTCAGCTCCTAATAACACAGTTGTCCACCTCCGTTGGCTGCTCCACCTCATCACCTCAATCAAGAGACCCAGTTCATCTTGCATGTCTGGCCCGAAACCCTCCAGCTACTAAACTTCCACTCCTGTGCCTCCTCAGCATACCACCCCCAGACAGATGGCCTGACCGAGAGGGTGAAGCAAGTACTGGAACAATATTTATGGTGCCTTCTTAATTACCACCAAGACAACTGGTCCACCCTCCTACCTCACGCTATATTTGCATACAACAATGCTGACCATGGCTCCCATAGGACAAAGCCCTTTTTTGCTAACTATGGATTTCACCCCTGATTCCTTCAGCTTCTCTGAACCCAGAGTCTGCTGACTTGGTTTAACAAATCCAATACATTCAAGAGGAGCTGAGGGGGCCCCTCGGGGATGCGAAGAAGGACTACAAACGGTATGCAGACGGTCGGAGACAGGAGGGCTGGTCTTTTCGGTAGGCCTCCAGGTCTGGTTATCTGCTAAGCACCTCAACACCAGCAGGCCCTTTCTCAAGCTAGACCACTAGTTCCTTGGACCCTAGCAGATATGTCAGAAAATCAACCCTGTCGCTTTCAAACTCCACTCACCCAAGTCCCTCAAATTGCAGCAGTCTTCTATACTTCTCTCTTGGAACCATACGTCAGAAATTGCTCCCCAACTGAACACAGCCACTGCCCCCCTGGTTCCAGGTCAGGGCCATATGGAGTATGAGGTCTGTGCCATGCTGGACTCCAGATTAAAGTGGGGTCAGTTGTGGTAGCTCATACGCTGGGAATGCTGTGGCCCCCAAGAACAGTCTGGGAGCCTACCGGTAACGTTCACACCCCTGAAATAGTAAAAGACATTCACAAATGCCACCCAAACAAGCCTGGCCCTATGTGCCCCAGGGATGATGTGAGGATTCATAAGTCTTGAACCCAGGTCTGTGAATAGGTGGCGCTTACACACCCCCACTTCCAGGCAGCCTTGGCAGAGTGACGGTCAACACACCAGACATCCTGGGAGGCCAGTCATTGCAGAAAGTGCCACCCATGGTAGAAATGACTGGCAGCACCTCCCATGACTTCTGATTGGCCCAAACCCATTATGTAAGCCTGCAGGATGAAGCAGGAAGCCTCATCCCTGACCTGCTGCTGAGACCGACCCTGCTTCACTCCTGGTTCCTGCTTCCTTGACCTGCCCCCAGTTCCTGGCTATTGACTCTGGCTTCACCCTCAGCACCGGACCCCAGCTATCAACTCTGGCTCGAGCTCCTCCAGTCTGACCGTCTATGACTCTAACCACTGGACCTGACTGCCCAAGCCCTGGTCCCTCACAGCATCAACCACAGACCACAATGGAGCTATGTGTTGGCATTAAACACCACAGCTTTCCAGTCCTGGCCTTGTTGGGGGGACACAGCTGTGTATTTGACTTTGTTGGGAACACCAATATCCACTGATATTTTGTTTAGTCCAGGCAGTGCAACGTTGGCTGTAGTTACATTTACCAATAGAGGGTTGATTGTTCGTCAGTAATGACTAGTGCGTATTGGCCATTGAACAATGCCCTATAAAAATCTACAGCTAAGTTTTCATGGAGCTCCTAGGTAGTTTGGCCACGTATAGGTGATTCAGGTTTGTTTGTTTGTTTGTATTACAAGTGGACATGCTCTGCCTGTATTGATGAGATTGTTCACGGGTTGGCTGATTTGTAGGAATCAGATTTCTTCTCTCAGGAGTTATCTCAGGACATTCTACAGGTCACTACTGGCTTTCTGTCAGGCATTGTCTCACTGCAATCAGCTGTTAATGACATGCCTACAATGTGCTGTACAGGCATGGATTGCAGTGATGACGTATGATTGATGTACGTACTCAGCAGTGAGTTGTTGTTGTTTTAGTGTTTGTTATGGGATGGGTGGAAATCATGCAGATCAGCAAGGATGATCTTTCCAGCTCTGTATACCGTATCCAAAAGATGAGATGGATCCTCAGCTGGTGTAAATCAGCATATCTCCATTGATTTCAATGAAGCTATGCTTATGTACACCATCTGAGGTTCTGGCCCTGTATGCTGATGGGGTGGTGTAAGAACCAGAATTGAATCATGTTGAAAATAGTCTGGCTTTTTGATAGCAAAGGGCGGTTCTTCAGTTATATACCCGTTCAGTCAAAGAGCTCAGCTTGATCCCTCAGAGGGCAAAGCAATCAGCAAGATGGCTCAGCTCAGGGATTCTGCAATTATGACCTCTTTTTATAGCTGTGGCTAGTTACTGCTCTCACTCCCGCCTGTGCTTTTCGGCACTAACGACGGCACTTAGAGATCTGGGCAGGCAAGGTGGATAGAAGCACATTTTGAAAAATTTGAATCTATCATCTCCAGTCTTGACGAGCAACAGAGCCATGCGGGGCTTTGTCTCTGCTTTACGACCCATCCAAACTCAGACCTCCCTGGCTCAGATAGAATGACATTGATGATGTCAGTGTGCTGGAGATGTTGGAAGCTGAAGCCCAGGGATGTCAAAAGCAGATCTCCTCAGGGGTTGGCTTTTTATGTGGAGCTGTAAACATTTTCACCTACTTCCTGTGTTGTTCCTTCTTACTAGGTTTGGAATGTTTAAGTTCGATACATTTGCAACTCTCTGTTATTGCACCAGGCGTCACTTGGCTTCTTGCTTCAATGCTGAGATGCAAAGTGACCTTTCCATAAATCTTTGTCAAACAGTTTTCCCACCTACTCCCTGCAGCTGACTGCAGTGCGCTGTGATCACATCACTACGCGCAGGCTGGCCTCAGGGGGTTGGAAAGCGAGATGCTTTTTTGTAGCGCACCTTAAATGTAACTGACTCACTTTACACAAAAGAGTGTGTGTGATAGACAGTGTGTGTGTGTGTGTGTGCAGGCACGCGTGTGCATACCTGTGTGTGCATGTGCACATATTCATTTATTCTTAGGTCACCTCCAGTAGTGGAGCGCAGCCGCTTGTTCCATTGTGAATGACTTTGACGTGTGTCACATGACCAGCTTGGATGGCCATTGCCTCTTTTTTGGTCATGTGTCCTCTGTCATGTTGCAAGTGTTCCCTGGGGTCCCTTCAGTTTGTCTTTGGTAATTTGGTGAACATGGTAGAAGACTGTTATTTTGCATCTCAGCTCGCCAGCTAGATCACAGAATTGTGTACTGCTTGGATCCCGGGCAGCTGAGTCTTTCGTCTGCTGATCAAGCCCACTGTGAGGCTTTGCAGATCCAAAGACACCCCTCCCTTTGTGACTGTGATGGGAACTGGCACTCCTGGGCTGCGTTGATGAGACTGATACATTTTGGTGCAAAGCACGCTGTGAATTCTTCTTGACACGGAGCATATGTTCTGTTTGTGTCTCCTGGTGAGCTGTCATCAGACACTGCTTGTTGTTTTGGCCCTGTGATGAAGTCTTCACTCCATTTTTACTCTGTCTTCTAAGAACATTACTCGGCGTAAGGGGTGATTAAGGACTGCAGGGTTTGGCTCAGATGTGCTGTGGCAATAAACAGAAGGGACCTGATGGGGTGCAATCCCATGTGATGTGGGCAGGTTGTCAGGGCTCAGCTGTTGGTCCATCCTTTCAGCAGATGTTGGAACCTGGTCTGGCAATGACAGCTGAGTCCTGTGGATTCATTGTGGCAGGTATGGGGTGCTCCCCCACCTTGGGCATAAGGGAGGCAGGACTGGCACTCTGGAAAGAGGGAACTTGGGACAAAGGTCCTCAGGGGAAATCCTACAAATAGCTCAGCTTGGAGGAGGAAGCCTAGGCTGAATGGGATGGTGTGATGAGACTGCCTACAATGGCATGGAGCCGATCTGTGACTGCTAGCAGCAAATATCTCCAATGGCCAGTGATGGGACACTAGATGGGGAGGGCTCTAAGATTACTACAGACAATTCTTTTCTAGGTGTATGGCTGGTGGCTCTTGTCCACGTGCTTAGGGTTTAACTTGTCGCCATATTTGGGGTCAGAAAGGAATTTCCCCCCAGCTCAGATTGGCAGAGACCCTGGGGGGGTTTCGCCTTCCTGTGCAGCATGGAGCACAGGTCACTTGCAGGTTTAAACTAGTGTCTGTGGTGGATTCTCTGTAACTTGAAGTCTTTAAACCCTGATTTGAGGACGTCAGTAACTAAGCCAGAGGTTTTGGGTCTATTGCAGGAGTGGCTGGGTGAGGTTCTGTGGCCTGTGACATGCAGGAGGTCAGACTAGATGATCACAATGGTTCCTTCTGACCTTAAAGGCTCTGAGTCTGTGAGTTCTGTGGTGGTGGTGTTATTTTAGCTGCCAAGAAAAGCAGCACGCCAGGAAGAGGGGTGTGATTAGGCATTAACCCACAGCGTGTGCGCGCTGTGCAAGGGTATGGCCCCTTCACGGCGACGTATGATCTCATGGCCCTTTCAGGAGCAACTAACAAGTGGGAACGTGACAGTTTCCTATTTACTCAGAAGTTATGCCCAGTGCTGACAGTAAACTCTGTTCATGTGAAAACATAACAAATTGCCTTATTGCTTCTAATAACTAGGGACCCTGAGTTTGTTTTGCAGTTACTGTGGTAACAAGTGTGGTACAAATGCCTGAGCAGATTGCTAGCTAGATCAGAAGAACTGATCAATAGATAGAAAGGTAGCTAGGATGGAAAGATAAAATGATAGGATGATTGCTAGGTATAGATGGACAGATAGGTAGCTAGGATGGTAGGCGGATGGACACATTTTTCAGGTACTTGCTCAAGTAATTCGGCTTCTGTCTGGAACAATAGGACTTTTGATTTGTTTGCTCATTTTTTAATCTATCTGCTAAAGTCCCCGAGGATGCGGCTGAGGCGCAGCGAACTCAATCCAGCCAGGAGATAGTTCATCTTGATTACGTTGCTCATTTCACTATTTGAATTGCAAAGGGAAAATAAAAACCTCCCTCTCCCTCTGTGTGGGCGGCTTTTCTGTCTTCCAACATTCGCTCAGCCCTGCAAGTGTCTTCACTATTGAGATATTATTTCACTGGCTGCAAGATTTGCAGAGTGCAGGTTTCAATGTGCAGAACCTTTTTGTTTCCTTTTCCTTTTCCTCTTCGCTATCCCACCAAGTGATAAGTTCACCCCACCGAGTCCTGGGCATCCATTGATCTCTGGCTCAGTGAGCACGCTCTGATCCAGCAGTAACTGCTTAGAATCCACTTGCTGCCCTGCCACCTGGTTCCCCTCTCACATACACTGGTATCACCACTGTATCTCCACAGACTTCAGTGGAGTTACCCTGGATTGACACTGGAGTGAGAGGAGAATCAGGCCCAATTGAGTGACTCCTGATTTACCCTGGTGTGAGAGAGAGGGGAATCAGGCCTCGTGGAGTTACTCCTTGATTACAGCAAGGTGAGTGAGAGGGGAATTGGGCCCAGTGGAGCTTCCACTCATTTACACCAGTGTGAATGAGAAGAGAATCAGGCCCAGTGGAGTTACTCCTGATTTACACACAGTTGAGTGAAAGAGGAATCAGGGCCACTGGAGTGACTCCTGATGTACACCCAGGTCAATGAGAGGGGTATCAGGCCCAATACAGATACTCCTGATTTGCACCGGGGTGAAAGAGAGGGGAATCAGGACTGGTGGAGTGACTCTTGATTTACACTGGGGTGAGTCATATGGGGAATGGGGTCTCTTATGTTTAACAAAGCAATTATGGGCCAGATCCTCAGCCCCCATGGGACCTTCTTTTAGTCTACATGGCCCCCCACTTAAGAACATAAGAATGGCCATACTGGATCCGACCAAGGGTCCATCTAGCCCAGTATCCTGTCTTCCGACAGTGGCCAGTGCCAGGTGCCCCATTGATGGACCTATCCTCCATGAACTTACCTAGTACTTTTTTTAACCCTGTTATAGTCTTGGCCTTCACAATACCCTCTGTCAAGGAGTTCCACAGGTTGACTGTGCGTTGTGTGAAGAAATACTTCCTTTTGTTTGTTTTAAACCTGCTGCCTATTAATTTCATTTGTTGACCTCCTAGCTCTTGTGTTATGCGAAGGGGTAAATAACACTTCCTTATTTACTTTCTCCACACCAATCATGATTTTATAGACCTTAATCATATCCCCCCTTAGTCATCTCTTTCCCAAGATGAAAAGTCCCAGTCTTATTAGTCTCTCCTCATACGGAAGGTGTTCCATACCCCTAATCATTTTTGTTGTCCTTTTCTGAACCTTTTCCAATTCCACTTGGGCTTGGTGCAGTGGTAGGTTTTGGCCCATTGTAGTGGGACGGTAAGGGGACGGGACAAAGAGAGGGAAAGACAAAATGGAAAAACAAATGACAAGCAGGGTGCAGAGAGAGCGAGAGGCACCCAAGGCCACTAACACGAGACAGAGACCTGCAGAATAATGAAGCTAGTGCTGCAAGGCAGGGGAGGGTGAGAGGCACCAAGAAGTGCAGTTACTCCAGGGACGGGAAGGGAAGGGAGCAGGAATTCAGAAATGAAAATGAGCCCAAGACCGAGCTGAGCAGCACTCAGGCAGACGCCAGCTCCTGTGCCCATCTCACCAGCTGATATTCAGCAGAGAGACTGGCCCAGCACCGAGCTCTGTCACTGAAATCAGCGTCTGAACTCACTGACTCCTCTGGAACAGGTGAGTGAGGAGAGAATCAGGCCCAGGGCAGTTACGCCTGATTTACACCAGTGTGAGCCAGAGGGGAATCAGCAATTCCTGATTAAGGGCGTTCATGTTACTTACAGGTGGCCTCCGCCCATGAAGACAGGAAAGCTTATTCCACCCAAAGACCTTTTCCAAAATGCTTGTCCTTGTCCTGTTCACGCAGGCCTCTGGCCAGAGTGGGTCTCTCCTGCCCCCATGGATGATGGGGGTGGGTCCTGCCACAGTCTAGAATTAGGGATCTGAAAACAGCTAGTAGTTTGTGTTGTTTGCTTTAGTTTCCCTCTCTTCCCGCTAGAGAGTGGGGGGAAATGTGTGTAGGATGGCTAAACATCCCTTGGAGGTGAGAAGAGAATGAAGAGATTCAAGGGTTATTTGTATAATAATCGTTTGCCCTTCCCATGTGCCCTCCATCCAAAACACTTTTTAAAGGACACTGCTTCCTGGGGCTTAGTGTCAATGAGGATCAGGGCCTTACTCCTCTTGCTGCTCCCCTGTGGGAGGTCATTATTACCAGCCCTCATTATGCAGCTGGGGAAACTGAGGCATAGAGGAAGTGGCTCACCCAAAATCTCACAGAGCATCAGGAATAGAGCCCCAAATCTCCTGACTCACTGGGTCTTAACCCCATGAGCATCCTTCATCCCCGAGCTACCATCTGTGCCAGGAGCTGTTGTCAGTCCAGCACCATCCCCAGCAGGAAATTCACTTAACAACAAGAAAGCAAAGTAGCGCAGCATAGGGTAAGCGCCAGCTGCCCAGCAGGCTCAGGGCCGGGCAGACACCCTTTCTTTTCTCTGACCCCTCACGTTGGTGTGGCGTGGGTCTGGATAGTGACCTGTGAGGGGAGCAAGAACTAGGGGCCTTCTGCCCTCATGGTGGCCAAGCTCTGGGGCTGGCCCTGGCTGGGAACCAGAGGAGAACTAACGGTGGTGAGAATTCCACAGGAGGAAGAAGCCAAAGTGAGCACACAGAGCAGCGAGTGATTTGCTCTGCTGAGCCCTGTGGCTGCTCGGGGAACTTGAGGGCAGCCTCTTAGCAAGCCTGCAGCTGACGGATGCTAGTCATTTTGCACTTCAGCAGGCCAGCAAGGCTCAAGGCAGACAAGGTAACTAGCTGTCACAGACTCCTAGGACTTGCCAGACAGGATTGGCTCAGGGAGGCTTGCCTCCATCAGAGGACCATAGAACTTGCCAGATCAGATTAGACCACTGAACCCTTAAGCCTAGTATCCTGCTTCCAGTACTGAGAAAGGCAAACTCTCCTGCTGTTAGTCACCTGCCTATTGTGCAATGCTTGTACACATAGGAGTGGAGTTCCTTCCTGACCCCTACAGAACTTCAGGTGAGCCCTGAAGTATGAAATTCAATTACTCCATTCTTATGATTAATGGTCAAAATTATTTCACGGCTTTTTAAAATCCAACCCTGCTGTGACTCCGCTCTCTGCTGTAGCCATGAACTCCACACAGTGACTGCTTATAAGCTCAACCGTCGTCAGTCTAATTCCTGCTCCCAATTAAACTGTTTCCTGCATGAATACCAGAGTGGCTGCTGTTGCATGAACTACTCCTCTGCTATTACGAGCCATTGATTATGTGGTATAGTTGATGGCAGCACCTCATCCAATGCTCAGCACAGAATCCCATCAGCCTGTACTAGATTGAGCCAATGCATTTCGTTAGCAGATGGGGAGAGAGCCTCATTGCTCATTTCGTGGCAGCCTTCTCCAGCTGACATCCTTCATAGGCATCTCGTATGGAACTCACTAACCCCTGTCCCTCCACTGCACCCTTCACGTAATGGGTATGTCCAGACATCCGCTTGTGATGAAAACCTGGCTGAAAGGAAAACGAAAATGGCACGATTGCTCTGGACATGGGCTGGGAGAGGGATTGAGCACAGTTGAATAAAGCACCGGCTGGGAGCTCAGTAACGGGAGAGGATGGCTTGGAGTCACTGCCCCATTTCCCTTCGCTTTCGGGCAGGTGCTGGTGACGTGACCTTTTTTAGATTTGTTGCAGGGGGGCTGCCAGGCCTCAAAGAAACTCTTTGATGGATTTTGTGAAGGCCAAGACTATAACAGGTTTCAAAAAAGAGTTAGATAAGTTCATGGAGGTTAGGTCCATCAATGGCTGTTAGCCAGGATGGGCAGGAATGGTGTCCCTAGCCTCTGTTTGCCAGAAGCTGGGAATGAGTGACAGGGGATGGATCACTAGGTGATTACCTGTTCTGTTCATTCCCTCTGGAGCACCTGGCACTGGCCACTGTCGGAAGACAGGATACTGGGCTAGATGGACCTGTGGTCTGACCCAATATGGCCGTTCTTATATTTCTTATGTTCACACAGCCAGTTCCTGCCCCCTGAGCACGTCTCTGGGGAGTCTTTAAGTGATACAAAACCACCCTCCTGGCTGCTCTGCCACCCCTTCCCAGCTCTGCCATGGGCAGCACAGCTAGGGAAAAGGATTCCCATACTCAGAGATGCCCAGCTGGCTGAACAGCCTCTGGGGGGCCATTAGCAGCTGAGGTGGATTAGAGCAGCTCTGAAGCTGATCTAATTCATACTGGGAACTGGCCTGGTCCCCAACATGCCCCAAGTTCGCAGAGACCTGAAGGCACCTTCCCCACCCCAGGGCCAGATCTAAAACAGTCCAGGATCTGGGCCATGCTTCGCTAGACATACAGCTGCAGAGATGGACAGATATGGATGGACAGAGGAAGCCAGCCTAGTGCGTACAGTTTAGAGAATGAAAGGGAGGGACAGAAACACAAACCTTGACCTGACCAATGGCTGGAGGTGAGCAGAGCTGTTGTCCATGCTTGTACCAGCCTGGAGATTCTGAATCTCTGCACAAGGGAACTACTGGTGGGGTTACCATTGTACACCTGCTCCCAGCTGACATATACTCCCCGGATGAGGGCAGTGGCTGGGACAGGAGAGGAGGCACTAGAGGTAAGATGGAAGGGTGGAGAGGGAAGAGAGATGGGGGGAGAGGGGTGAGGAAGGAGGCTATTATAAAAAAATGCATTTAAAAAGTGCTAGCTGCAGCTAAACCTGTGCTTATCCGTTCTTGTAGCTTTTCCATTTCAGCTCACCCCGCACATTCATTGCCAGGGGAGTATTTCCAGGATCTGACCATTGGATGTTTCTCTATTCGAAATCTCTTGGCCCAAAAGCCGAGTCAAGAGATGAGTGAGGTGCCTCTGAAGGTCCTTTAATGCCAGGGAAGAGGCTAAGATCTTTAGGGCCTGATCCTACGGTCACTGAGGTCATTGGCAAAGCTCCTGTTGACTTTGATGGTGCAAAATTGGGGACTTACACAGCATCAAATCAGGGGGAACTCCAGACTCATTCCATGTGGCCAAAAGGTCAAGTCCATGGGCTGGGTCCAATGGAGACGTGTTCTCATGAGTTCCCATGAGACCAAGAGGAATGACACGGGCAGTCGAAATTCAAATGCGGCCTTTTGGACAACAAAACAACGTCTACAAGACTAATAATAAAAGTCAGGGCAATTTATAGGCAAGGAGCAGCGGATGTAGATGGATGCCCCCGTTACTGAGTTTGGTCTGGGATGGTATATATCAAGCTAGCAGCAGAGTTGGAGCCCGGTGGGAAGCGATCCCTCATGCCTTGATGCAGTTACAGTAGCCAGTGCACTCACTCCAGCAGGGATATTACTGCACTGGGCAAGCTGGCAAGGCAAATAATTAAACATGAAACAAGCTGTCGCACAGCCGTAACCTAGATCGCAGCTCTGACAATGAGCTACGGCTCCCATCCCGGCTCTCTTATTACAGAAACGCTCTGCTAATGTCTTAGCAGGCTCAGCCATTAATGAACCCTGCTCAGACGCAGCCACGGGGCTACTTAGATTGTCTCCAATAACTTTTAAGCCAATCGCTGCCAACAACTGGCATGAATCAAACCCACTCCTTCTTCCACCCCCTTTCTCACTGACAAAACTAAGTTGGTCTCCCTGCTGCAGGCTCTAATCCCTATTTCAGAAGGAGCCGGAGTGAACAATGCAGCTTGGTCTGTGTTTTAGTAATTGCCAGTTTCGGGTCCTGGCAGGCCATGCCGGGCAACGAATTCCAGAACTGATGGGCCCCACTGTGCCAATGTCTTGGCCTGGAATCCAGCCCCAGAGCTTCTCAGCAGAACAGAACTGCCCCAGCAAAGTGAGGGGGCAGCTGTGAAGACAGCCACAGCCCAGTCCCTTGGGGCCAGGGAGGTGCCAATGGCTGGCAACTGGAGTTACATGGGCACATGGATTTGGAGGCGGTGCAGAATAGGGGACCCCAGGATTGCGTGTTCACCTCGGCACACTCCACTGAGCGAAGGGTGAGCCGGTCCTGCGCTACCTGCAGATGCTGGGCCCAGGCCTTGGGTCTGATGGAGCTGCAGGCTGCACAGAATGCTCAGTGGAAGGGCTGTATGCCACCTTAGTGCCTTCTGACCTGGGGCTGGCGGGGGTCAGCTCAGCCCCCAGGGCTCAGGTTATTCCTATGATGGGAAGGGGAAAACAGAGCCTCAGGGCTTTGTTTGCTAGCAGAGTCCCTGGCTGTTGAAATTTGACACCAGTTTGGGTTCTCTCTCTACCTCCCCCACTCCTCCCAGCTCCAGCAAACTTTCAGCTCACATTTGCTGGCCTGGTACCTCACTGCCAGTAACGGGGACAGGTCTTGAGAGGCTGGCGTGAGAAATATGATCCACTCCCAGTGGGCAGTGAACCCCTTTGGCTCATTCCCATGTACAGCACCCCACCACCTTCCGGTACACACCATCTCCAAGGCTCTCCCACTGTCTTTGGCCTGTCCCAACTGACGGCCCGAGAGCAGGTGACACAGAGACACGAAGCTGAGAAGCCTTGGCTGCGTGGCGGGACTGACGTGAATTCACAATTATTACTGCATGTTTCAGATCCTGGGGCCTAGGCTTGCAGGATGTGAGCTTAGCAGGATTCAGCAAGTGGTTGGACATTTACATGGAGAATGGGAACAGCCACAGTCACAGTACCCGGGGCACAAAATTAAGGGATATAAACGCTTGTGCTTCTAGGCATTAGCTCCTGGGGGTGAGGCAGCAATTTCCCCCATGGGAAGGTTATTCCACAAGTGTCCACTAGGGGGTTCCGTGCACCTTCCCCTGAAGCAGCTTGTGCTGGCCCTGTCAAAGACAGGACAGTTCTGGTCTGCTTGGACCAGTGGGCTGATGTGCCATCGCAGGTCGAATGTTCTCCCTCACATACGGGTAAATCTGGAGTGGCTCTGGTGGCGTTACAGTGGCATGAAACTGGGGTAAGTGAGCCGAGTGTCAGGCTCCTGTTCGTATTACGATTCAGAGGTGTTCCTGTTTGCAAAGTCTTATCATCTCCTGGCCTGACTGCATTTCGGACAAGCAGCTTAAAGCAGCGCACCAGAGCTTTGGGAAGGGCCCCACTGTCAGGAAAGGGAGACAGTGTTGAGTGGCTAGAGCTGGACTGGGACTCAGGCGACCTGGTTCCATTCTCAGCCCTGCCTCTGGCTTGCTGGTAAATCATATCACCGCCCTGGGTCTCAGTTGCCCCAGCTGTACAATGGGGATAATGATATTGCTCTCCTGTGTCAAACGCTTTGAGATCCACTGATAAAAAGTGCTAGGGATTAGTAGCAGTAGATTCAAAACTCCCATACAGTTCAGGATTAGTTGACCATGAAGTAAAGTAGCTGTTCTGGGCCAGACTTTTCTGATTAGGAGGGTGGAGTTTGATGATGACATTGAACAAATGTTTTTTCATGTCTAGAATTCATCGGAATTATTGGAGCCAGATAATAGGAAGAAGATAAGATCTGGCCTCACAATACCTTTGCCTAAAATAATTCAATCTGAGAGGCTTTTGCCCATGCACAGATCACTACAAATGTAATGATCATTTGATTAACTCTGGGTTAGCAGTCAGTGGATCTCCCATACCCACTAATGTGATCCCACCTCACCGCTGGCTAATGGATCATTTTAGAATGCCTCTTTGAGCCTCTAGTTGAGCTGTCAGAGCCAGAGACAATGTCAGGCCGGCCACGCTCCATTATTAGATTCACTAGAAGCCAGGCAGCTGAGCTACATTTCTGTCTGCCGTTGATTGGCATTTGAGTGCTTGTGAAAAGGAGAACCGGAGAGTCCCAGAGACATGGGTATTGCAAGCAGATGCTGCCACAATGAGCTCTGCCCATGCACAGCCCCCACCCTTGCTATCATATCCTGGGCTCCCGGTCTGCAGCGCTGCCAGTGGACCTCAATCCTGCCATGCAGCCCCCTCTGCTATTCCAGCCCTGAGCCCCACCCTGCTCTGCCAATATTAACGCCCCTCTCCCAGCACTAGGCCCGTTACTGGGGAGAGCCCGTCACTCAGGTTAAATGCCTAGCTGCCTGGTGATTATGTGCCGTGCGCAAATGAGGGTTAGCATTTGACCTCCCATCTCCCACATCTTCATCTCCAGCATTCTTACACATACTTGGAATGGCAGCGTGAGCTAGCAGAATGCAAGGCAATCTGCCATGCTGATTGGCTAGTGGGGAAGTTACCAGATTTGTGAAGCTGCTGTAGTCAGCCTGAGTGGCTTGTATTTAGAGCTCAGATCGGGGTTCCTGGGGTCTAGTCCCAGCTCTGGAAGGGATGGAGGCCCAGCTCCTCAAAGGAATTTAGGTTCCTAGTTCCCACTGAAATCGAGGGGTCTCTGGGCCTGTGTGCTAATGGCTGGTCTAGAGGGAATGAGGGTCAGGGCTATTCATGTCTGTTCCCTGATTCAGAGGGGAGTGTGGACCAATGTTTAGACCAGAAGCTGGGGAGCTAGGACTCCGGGGTTCTGTTCTTAATCCTGGGAAGAAGATCAGTTTTCTATCTCTTAGCCAGATTCTGATCTGTGACAGTACTTTGCCTCTCACCCCATGCCAGCTTCACTTCCTGACCAGCCTCTTGATGCCCTGTCAAAGGCTTTTAGAAAGTCTGAATAAGTTGTGTCAACCAGTTCTCCCTTACCCACGGTCTCCTTGACCCAGCTTTGTAATGCACTTTGAGATCCTCGGAGGTGCTCAATGTTGCAAATTGCTGTTAGCTCTTATAAAGTCTCAGTCCCAGTGTGTGACCAGAAATCAGCTCAGACAAAGAGCTCTGATTGTTAAAGCTCTTGTGTTTAATAGCAAACACAATCTGTGATTGCTGGAAGGGAAGAAAAAGGAGGGGATAATTGGATGATAAAGCAGCGAGTGAGGTAGGTAAAAAATGGGGGTCCTGAAGGAATTGGAGAGACAGCATGGAAATCACATGGTGTCAATACGATTTTCTGCTGTCATAACCAATTACATGACAGCCAACTCATTAGCAAGGAGACAGCGCAGCTCTCCTGGATTCAGGGAGTGAGCAGGAGAAAGCTTGTTAATATGCAAATGAGAGGAGCTTGACCTAATAAAGGGAAAACAGAAGAGGAGAAGCTATCTGTGTTGCCCTGTCCTGTGGTAGCTGCAGTCACTTTGGGAGCTAATCGTGATGGGCAAATTCTTGTAAGTAAAATGAATTGCCCGTTACTAAACTTGCTCATTATTGTGGAAGGAAATGAGTTAACTGGGCCCAGCATGGAGAGAGGGGGAGGACTAGATCCTCAGTGGGTGTAAATCAGCATAGCTCCACTGGAGCTCAGAATCTGGGCCTGGATTTCCCAGTTCTGAACTTAGAAGCCCTGTATAACAACAATGTGACCAAATTCAGTTCCACTCTTGGTAAATGCATGTGGATTTAGCCTTGAATGTTACATGCATGTAACATCTTTCATCCAACATGATATCAGAGCACCTAACAAGCTATATACATGCAGCACCCCTGAAATGCAGCTTTCTCTGGGGTGGAGGATGAGCACCAACTAACACGCTGCACCACAGTAGGGAGGAAGGGAAATTTTGGCCAAGGACAAGGACTGTGTCATGCAGCCAGGACAGGACCTGGTGGGATGAGACAGTTTTGTTACGATGCTGCATTGAGGTTGCCTGAAATAAATTCAAGGCTCTTTAACTGCCCTGCAAGATAGAAGTGTTAGGAAATTGCTTTTCATGGCAACTGGCCTCGAGTTAAAAAAGATAATGGCCAGGACAGTGCAAATCTCAACCGGGGCAAACCAAATTAGAGCATTGTATCAGCACAGCACCACTTGAGCCTAGTCCCAGCTCATGAGCGCCTCAGGGCAAGTCTACACTACAGTCACCCTATGTTACATCGAGGTACAGCCACTGCAGTCATTAAATCGCTTTTGCATGTCTGCCCTATGCTCCTTGTGTCAGCGGTGCATGTCCTCACCAGGAGCGCTCGCACCGGTTGACCTGTCAGCCAGCAGCGGGCAATGTGAGCAATGCAGCGTCTACACACGCTCTCGCGGAGCTGGAGTTCATCAGTCGGCGTAGCGGGCGAGCGATACTTTAGTGTAGACGCTGACAGGGTTAGGTCAATGTGACCTCTGTTGTGTAGACCAGGGCTCAGCGTCCAGTCCTGATGTGCGAATGGAATCGGTGCATTTCTGGCCTAGAAGCAAGGAGTGGAGCTAATGGAGCCACAGTGACACCTAGTGAGACTGTTGAGCAAGGATGAAAAAGAGAGGGAGAGCGCGCCTGGTCTGCTTTCCTTCAAACCAGTGTAAATCAGGAGCAGCAACTCCACTAGCTCTGAGTCTCCTCAGTCACATCATTGCAAATCAGGAGTTACCCCACTGATCCCGACTCCCCTCTCATTCACACAGGTATAAATCAGGAGCGCCGGTGTAAATCAGGAGTAACCCCATTGATCATGATTTCCCCTCATTCATGCGGGTGTAAATCAGGAGTAACCCCACTGATCCCAATTCCCTTCTCATTCACGCGGGGTAAATCAGCATCACTGTTAACTCCAGAGGAGTTTTGCCTCTTCACAGCTCAGCATCCGGCCTCTAGCTATAAAACTGTCTGGAATTAGTCACCCTGCCTCCAGCCTTCGTTGGGGCAGATGTGTGACACTGCAGCCAACGGTCCATGGCTATTCATTTCCCAGGGCAAACACAAGCACGCGGGACCGTGACAGCTGGGGGGTGGTTACTTTTTAATCTGAAAAGCCCCTTCAAGGCCCTGCGCTATCCAGTGATGCGCACAGCATCCCAGCGCCCCGGCAGCCTGGTTTCCCCTGGCTGACTCAATAGCATTAGCACTGCTGGCTCTTGCTATGGCTGTGATGTCCAGAGGCCTCCCTAACGCGCTGGGGCTGCGAGTGTGGAGATGTGGACAGAGCTCGAGGAAGCTCATGTATGCATGGAAAGGAACACAGATTGGGGTATCCCCAGGCCTCTGTGGAGGCGGGGTGGAGAGCTGTTTGGGCTGTGACGGGACACAGCTCCAGAAGGGCTCAGAGCTCAGAGTCGCCCAGGCCATTGCGGGTGACAGTGGTTTTCGCTTTGTGCCATAAACTCTTGTTCTTTCTTTCCTTCTCCCCCCTTCCGATTCCCTTGTCCCGCAACTTCCCTCTCCCCCTCCCCCACTTTTGTTCCTCTGCCACAGGCTGCCAAGCTGCCAATGTCCATCATCATCGTGGGAGTTGGGCAGGCCGAATTTGACGGTAAGGCCTCCACCCTCCTCTCTCTGCCTTTGTTTAAACCAGCAGGCGCTCATCTAGGTGTGGCAAGATGGCTGTATGCATCGGGTCTCAGCCTGGCCACAGACACCCGGGGGCAAGTCACTTCTGGCCAGATCCACAAAGGAGAGCCTAGCTCCTAGGCACCCAGCTACCCCGCAGCACCCCCAGCCCCGAGCCAGGCACCCAGGCTCCCCGTGCATTGTATGGGGAATTCGGCAGCTCAGAAGGGCATTCACAGAGGACAGACGCTGAGCAAGGAGCCACCTACGCCAGCCAGTAGGAAATGCTCAGGAGAGAGGTGCAGCCCGAGCCCCACCCCTCTTAGGTAGTGAGGGCCATCTCTGCTTAGGATTCCCAGCCTGGAATCCACTCCTGGAGTTAGAGGCCAGGTCAGCTCCTTCTCCTGCCAAAAGCCCGGGGCGCTCACCTGGCACATGGGAGACCTGCCTTCAAAGCCCTGCTGTGCAGCACAGCCTTGATCTCAGCTCTCCCCCTCCCAGGGGAGACCCCTGACACCTGATTAGGGGGTATGCTGGGCAGGTCTCGCTCCATCTCTCCTGCTGGAGCCGTTCCACTGGGTCAGTAATGCAATATTCATGGAGCAAGAGATGGACTGTATAGCCCAGTGGGTAGGGCACTCCCCTGGCAGACCTGGGCTCAAGGCCCTGTTCCAAATCAGGCAGGGGTGTGTGAAAGCAGGTCTCCCACGCTCCAGGACAGCGCTCTAACCATGGGCTGTGGGACAGACACACTTTTTCTCTCTTCCGAACCTGCCTGCTCCCCGTTGTCTTTTGAGGGAGGGGAATCGATCCAGTAGGCGTGCTCTGAGCGCACCTATTGGACAGGGCCTGCGGGCAAGATGGGCGGGATGACGCCTAGTTTGAGGATCCTGCTAGGGTTTAGGTGTGAGCGAGGGTGCCGAGCAGCTCAGTGGGGTCAGGATTTTGTGCCTGCTGCCTGGCGGGAACATAGGCACCTACGGGATGTACCGGCAGAAATGGAGGTGTGGCCAGGGGAGCCGGGGTTTGAGGAGCTCAGTGACGTCTTGGGTTGCCACCCAGCTGGTGTTCACCCAGACAGGCTGGAATTCAGCTTGTGTGACCAGGTGCCATTTGACAAGCCTGGACATCCATTGTTTTTTTTATCTGGGGGGAGAGGTGGAGCAGGGGCAGGGCCTCGAGGGAAAGAGGCAGAGCAGGGGCAGGGCCTTGGGGGGAAAGAGACAGAAAAGGGGCGGGGCCTCAAGGGAAAGAGGTGGAGAAGGGGCAGGGCCTTGACATCTACATGTTGGAAAGTACCTAAAGGGGTAGTTAGGCACCGAAGTCCCTTTGCAGGCCTAGCCCCTCCTCTGCTGGTGCCTCGGTCCCCGGGGACAGAGCTTTCCTACCTCACAAAGGTGTGGTGATGCTGAACTCATTAGTGACTGACTGTGATGCCATGGTAATTAGGGTTACCATTCGTCCGGATTTACCCGGACATGTCCTCCTTTTTGTGCTAAAAATAGTGTCCGGGGGGAATTTGTAAATCACTCAAAATGTCCGGGATTTCCCCCCTCCCCCGGCAGAGCAGAGCGAGCGGCTGGGAGGGCTGCAGGAAAGTCA
>NW_020664546.1:25659-83668 GCF_002925995.2 Terrapene triunguis
TCCTGGGGGGCAGTTAGGGGCAGGGGTCCCAGGAGGGGGCAGTCAGGGAACAAGGAGCAGGGGGAGGGTTGGGGTTCTGAGGGGGGCGGGGAGTGGAAGGGGTGGGGCTAGGGCAGGACGGGGGCGGGGCTAGGGCAGAACGGGGGCGGGGCTCCTCCCGTCCTCTTTTTTCCGTGCTGAAATATGGTAACCCTAATGGTAATGCCGGGCATGCAAGCAGATCGACCTCACAACCTGAGGATAATCTAGGCCAGAGCCTCAGCTGGTGTGGTTTGGTGCAGCTTGTCGATTGCAGGGTCGCTGGGCTGACTCCAGGTTCCCTGCCCCCATTTGTCAGAGGCGTTTTCTTTCAAACCCATCGGCTTGTAGCTCAAAGGTTCCCAGTATAAAATATCTGAGCGTTTGTCAGGCCAGGAGCCTCCTCCCTGTCTCTGTCTTTCTTGATACAAAATCCTCTTTTAGCGATCTCTCCCTCCGCTCTGTGTGCGCAGCCTGCAGGCCCCCCACCCCTCCTGGGGTGAAGGAAGAATTCCCTATTTTGGAGCAGATGCACCAGGGCCTTGCAAAGGGGCTAGCAATGAACTGGAGAAGTGAACAGATGGCCAGAGGCTAACCCTGCAGGGAGTCCCCCACCAGCCTGCAGCTGGAGCTCAGGCGCTCTGTGTTGACACAGCAACCCCTTGCAACAATTAGATAAGAGCTAAATGAGTCTCAGTAGAGGGAGTTGCTAGGTCTAGAGAGCATCATCTGTCTGTGTGCACTGGCTGCCCAGGGGAGTAGAGCAGGAGGAGGGTGAAAAGCAAAGTAAAGCCAAGCCTGGCCTAGCCCAGGAATTGGGTGACCCAAACCGACTGCCTAGGCTCAGCTGCATCACCGGGTCGGGAATGCTGCAGGGAATGGGCAGCCCTGGCTGGACAAGTTCTGCACTTGACAATGTTCCCTCGCATGCCCTCAGGGAGTCCCCCCTGCTTCAGCCAGGAGCTGAGCGTGGGGTGCCCCAGTGCTAGGTCATGCCAGGCTGGCCTGTGGGGCTGCACCAGGGTGCTGAACCCTTCATAGACGTGATAACAATCAGCTTCCTCGCTGCGAAGCGCCGCCCCTGCCTGCCAACGCTGCCACCTGCCCTCCCCAAACTGGGCCCATGTTAGAAAGGTGGGGGGCCATGACTACCTGCCTCCCCGGTCCTGGCACCATTGCAGCTGCATGTGCAGGGGGTGTGAAAGGACTGAGCAAAGGTCTGCTAAGGCGAGATGTCAGGAAAAGCTCCCCGCAGTGCGAGCTGGCTGGCTGGGGAGCAGTCTGCCCCTTGCTCAGCACACTGAAAAGCGACCTGCAGAGGGGGGTTTATTGACATTGGGCTTGCGTCTCCCTTTGCTCCTTTAGGCTTAATAACCAAGTTGTGGATTTTGTTACAGATTGTTTCTTTACCGTTCAAACATCAGGATTCCTAGGTGGGGTTATATAGGGTTACCATCCATCCGGAAAAAGAACAGGAGTACTTGTGGCACTTTAGAGACTAACAAATTTATTAGAGCATAAGCTTCCGTGGGCTACAGCCCACTTCTTCGGATGCATATAGAATGGAACATATATTGAGGAGATATATATACACACATACAGAGAGCATGAACAGGTGGGAGTTGTCTTACCAACTCTGAGAGGCCAATTAAGTAAGAGAAAAAAAACTTTTGAAGTGATAATCAAGATAGCCCAGTACAGACAGTTTGATAAGAAGTGTGAGAATCCTTCCAAGGGGAGATAGATTCAATGTTTGTAATGGCTCAGCCATTCCCAGTCCTTATTCAATCCTAAGTTGATTGTATCTAGTTTGCATATCAATTCCAGCTTTTTCAGCTTTAAATGGCCGTCTGGGGGGGGATTTCTAATACAGTAGAAATGTCCGGGATTTCCCCCTTCCCCTCATGCAGAGTGCGGCGCGGCTGATTGGACGGCTAGGCCTGATTGAAAGCCGCTCGCAGCCACTGGGGCCTCTAGCAGCCAGAGTCCCTCCCCCTCCCCCGCTCCCTCCTCCCCCGCAGAGCAGCGCCAGTGTTTGGCTGCACGTGGAACTCGCAGCTCTCCCTCGGCCTGGTGGGGGGGGCAGGCAAGGGACAGGGAACGGGGGGGTTAGATTGGTCGGGGGTTCTGGGGGGGCTGTCAGGAGAAGGGGGTGTAGAGAGCGGTTGGGGCAGGCAAGGGACAGGGAACAGGGGGGGGTTAGATTGGTCGGGGGTTCTGGGGGGGCTGTCAGGAGAAGGGGGTGTAGAGAGCGGTTGGGGCAGGCAGGGGACAGGGAACGGGGGGTTAGATTGGTCGGGGGTTCTGGGGGGGCTGTCAGGAGAAGGGGGTGTAGAGAGCGGTTGGGGCAGTCAGGGGACAGGGAGCAGGGAGACTTAGATAGGGGGTGGAGTCCTGGGGGCAGTTAGGGTGGGGGGGGTCTCAGGAGAGGGCAGTCAGGGGACAGGTAGGGGGATTCTGAGGGGGGCAGGAAGTGGGCGGGGGCGGGACTAGGGCGGCACCCCGTGTCCACTTTTTTGATTGTTGAAATATGGTAACCCTAGTTAATAATAATTCTTGTCGGCCCTGGTTGTGCTGGAGGAGGTCTGCGAGGCTCAGGCATGTTTATGGTGAGGAGAGAGAGGGAACGAGGAGGCAGCGGGTAGGGGCCTTGCAGCCATTGACCCTCTCCTCTCTGCATTTTAATACAGGGGCAATTGTGAGGGATCGGCTGAGGGGGGCTAGGCCAGCAGGGGGCAGTGTGGTGATGCTGGGGCTGGTCTGTTTCCCAGACTAGGAGTGGTGGGGGGCCAGGAGGGGCTGATTCCCTGGAGGCTGGGAGGTGGCTGGGAAGGGCTGGGGGGCAAGGGCAGGGTGTCTGGGGCTCTGGGAGGAGTTCAGCAGTGAAGGCAGATGGCAGGGAGCACACTGGACCCACCCTGTGCTAGGGCCCATAGAACCTTAGTGCCTATAGCACTGGTTTGCATTGTGGTGCCCCTGGCGTGCTACCAGGGAGAGTTTTAAGACCAAGGCTAATCTCAGTGCACAGCAGGGACCCAACCAGTGGGCAGCGATCACACCGTGCAGTGACGTTGTCTTCCCCAAAACACGTTAGCTGGAATGTTTACCCACAGGAGCTGAAAGCCCAGCATGTGGTCAGGGAACAATTCACGTAGGCAGTTAGTATTCAGCATTTGTTCATTTAAAAATGTTAAATTATTTCCCTTCAGTCCTCCCCCCGCCCTTTGCCTACCCAAGAAACCAAATAGCCTGCCTGTTTGTCCCCTAAACACACACATTCCCAATTGCTCACTTGCATGCTTACACAGCTGGTAGCATGCGGGGGTTGGCTCACCTTAAGTAGCTGAAAGGGGTGGGCAGGATGGAGTCTCCCAGCTGATCCTCCTCCAGGTCAGAAGTGGTTGGGGATGGTGGCAGTAGTTTCTTTTCCTCCTCTGCTAGGTCACCGGATGCTAGCAGGATTATATAACACTCGCTTCTAGAATCATGGGGATTTATTGGGACACTGCAAGTATCAACTCCAGCACATGCAGGCAGGTCTGAACTTCCTGCTAAACCCCTAGGTCAGATCAAAACAATAATACACATAACAACAACTTAACACAAAGAAAGATACAACACCATCTCTTGATGGAGGTGCTGTCTGCAGTGATCATTCCAACGTTTCCCTCTAGTTAAAGAACTTAAAACAGTATCTCGTAGGAATGCAGGTAGTCTGCTGTCCACACAGGTTTCTGCATTGGTCTGCCTGCTCCAGTCCTATATTCAGTCATGGAGACGTCACCCACAGCTGGATCTAGAACATCAGCAAGTGCAGGGTTCATGTCCTCTAGGTCAGGCCTATCCATTGTGAACAGACTGTCTGTTGGAGACTGTGGTGTCTCGAGGTCCCAAGGGCACTTGGCAATTCCTCCTCCACAACTGGTCTCCCGTTACAAGCCACAGGTACCTGCTGGGGTACCTCCAAATCTGAGATGATGGTGGAACATCCTCAGTGTTTGCTTTACCCTTTCTTTCAGTGAATCCATGCACCAGTTCTCCATGCACTAAAAGGGGTGAGCTCTTGCTTTTCGTATCAGCAAGGATAAACTGTTTAGTTTTTACCTACCATGAAAGGTCCCCTCCAAAAAGGAGTAAGTTTGGGATTTTTTCCAGGCTGCTTTTTCCAGCTGCGCAGTCACACTTTCTCTCCTGCCTGGATGACTCGTAATGCTCCTTTTCCCTGGCATCTTCTGCCTGGCATGCTCCCTTCTGGCTCATCTGTTCCTCCACCTTTTGGGTTGCTGTCCTCAGGCCACTGATATAAGAACCTGCCTTGTCTCCCACCTGTGCAGGTGGGGTCTTGCCGGTTCTTGCTGCCTGAACATCACATCACAGGGAAGCCTGGGTTTTGAGGAGTCCAGCAATAATCTCATAAGGAGAGCCATGGGTAGTTTGTGCTGGCTGCTGTTCTATGCAAAGATGACAAACGGTGACTTTGTATCCTATTCTCGCAGGTCTCCACTGGCTAAGACTCTAAGCATACAGCCAATGGTGCAGTTCACTTTCTCCACTCCCCCATTACTCGCCGGGTGCGTGGCACTGGGCCTCACCTTGGTTAGCTGGAGTTGTCAGCAAACCCCGTGATTCAGAGTCCTTCCCTTGCTCACTGCAGACGCAGCTTGGTGGGCTGAAATGCAACATTAGGTGTGTCATCAATGCAGAGTCCTTTCATAACTGTCAGAATCCTTTCATCCTCCACTGATTGTGCCACCCCATACTGTGAAAAGTGTCGTACGCTTCCAGCAAATCCTGATTTCCAGCTGGGGTTTCTCGCAGAGGGCCTTTCAAGTCAATTTGTCTGCGCTCCTAAGGGCATACTAGCTTGGAACATTTCCCGTAAGGGAGTTCTGCCTCTTCTTGCTTGACAGGTAAGACAGGAAAGTATCGGGTCCTTAACATTGGCAGCCATACTCAGCCAACGAAATCTATCAGATCCCTGGCTCAGTGTCTTTCCATACCCCAGGTAGCCTGCTGCTTCCTTAGCATGAAGACACTTCAGTACTGTTCTCTGTCAGCTTGCTGGCAAGACGGTCCTGTTGCCTTCATTCGCCAGCCAGTCACTCCTGAGCTGCATTGCCTCTTTCCAGTCTGGGTCTCCTGCGGTGGGTCTGTTGGCGCAGCAAATGTACCTAAGGGTCTTTAGGCTGCTCTTACCAGATGTCCTCGCAAGGCCATGCTGAGCCTGTTCTCACTGCCCTCACCTGGCCGGAGGTATCTTCAGCCACATTTTGTTTTCCAGGTTCATGGTGTCAGAAATTTCTGTCCGTTCCAGCTGAGGAATAAGGAGAGACGGACACAGCTAATCAAGCAAGGAGCCCCGGGAGGGGTGATCCGTTTATTTCAATTGCAATTGGGTTTGAGCTCATAAGTCAGCAAGAACAAAGAAAACACTTACACCAAAGCATTATATGCAGTTGCTTATGGTAATCTATCGCTCTATGATTGGCCAAAATTTGCTATCATTACCATACATAATTAGCAAGCTACATGTATCTGCCCCTCTTATGACCCCTTATTGTTCATCTACTTGCCCCCTCCTCCTTGCTTATTTTGCAAACCAAGCAGTTTATCTACAGGACGCAGGCACAGAAAAGTCCATTGTCTCCAGGTTTGGAGTTTGGCTACATTTCCTCTTGAAGGAACTTCCTGACTACCTATAGCTGACCCTGCATTTTGTCCTTCTTCTTTCTCCCATGTGTACGTGACAAATTTGCCCCCTGGCAGTTAAGTAGAATAATTTTATATCAATGGTGAACATATCTCTGGACAGTTTGTAAATCCATCTCCACGGGCATCCCCCTGAGCAGGGCTTCGTAAGGAGCCACTGCAGGGCACCGGGGTGTGTGTACACTGTGAATCCTGGACCTAGCAGACAGGGACAATGAGCCTTAGGGGCCGCCACAATAGCCAGACGCTCCTGTTGGGCAGCCGAACACTTGGTTTCTCTCTCATTTAACTTACGACCTCAAAAAGCCACTGGAGCTGTGCCTACCGAGCTCATCAATTTGTTCAAGTGCAAACCCAGCAGCAGCCTTTGAGGTATCTCGGGGGGTATTGCGACCAGATGGGATGGACCCAGGAATTAAAGCCCAGCAGAGTTCGGAGTCCTTCCTTTGGAGACTCAAGCACTTTTGGGTGTTGCTCTGTCCGGACAAAGTCACTCTTGGTTACCTGGCAGCGGGGCGCCGCGTGCTCTGCTACATTCCTTACAAAGCTCCTTTAGGACCGCAGAGGCCTACACACCACTGGGCCTCCTCCAGGTCTGTGGGAACCTTCTAGACCTTTATCACGTTCCATTTCTGGGGGTGGGGTCCCAGCCCGGCCTCACTGACTATACGTCCTAGGAAGGTGACGCCACCCCTCAAAACTGACCTTCATTTCCTGCAAGTTTAAACCCTGACTCCATAACAAGCTCTAGAGTCCTACCAGGTGTTCCTCCCGTGTCGTGTGAGAGCAAGTGAAATCATCTAAGTACATGAGAATGTTTTCAGATCCCTGACTACCCCCTGCAATGTCCCTGGGGCATGCGTGAGTCCGAAAGGCTGTCTGCGGAACAGAGCCAGTCCATAGGGTGTCACCAGGCAGCTTTTTCTTGATTCCTAGGTGCCCCTTTCATCCGATGGCATCCAGATACCAAGTCCAAACGACTAACATATTTTGTTCCTGGCACAGTTGTCCAGTGTGTCTGCTGTGTGGGAAGGGGTCGCTGTCTGTGAATTAAGTCTCCTTGTAGTGAATGCAGAGCCTCAAGTTTCCATTGGGCTTTATCACAGTCTTTACCACAGACAATTGGGGGTGCCCAGATGATGAAGATTGCTGCCAGGCCATCCTCTAGCATGCGATTTCGCTTCTCTTTCACTGCGACCTGACGCTCCAGGGAATCCGAGGTGGGGGCTGGCTCGTGGGAACACTCCCTGGCTTATGCACAATCGGCTGTTGTACCTGATCATATCTCCCAAGCGCTCCTTTATTCCTGGAGAACACAGTAGCACTTCCGTCCATCACCTTCTACGGCTGTCTGTCAAGTCAACCCCGAGCTCTTTTACTAACCAGGCTGCTTCCCAGCTCTTGAACTCTGCCCCTGTGAGAAGCTTTGAGACGTCAGTTACACTGGACACTGACCCCAGCCTTTGATTATTCACAGCTGCATTTCCAGGTCAGTCACATGAATCGCTCTTACCCAAAGTCCCCTTTGGTCCAGCTCAAACCAGAGTTCTGCTGCACAGCCATCCTGATTGGATCTCGGTAGCTTCAAACACTCCCACAGGGTCACTGCAACTGTCCTTTATCCTTAGAGGCCTTCCTGCAGGATGACCTGGCTTCACCTCACCACCACTTTATTCTGAGCCACCCAGGAGCAGTTCCTCTCCCTCCCTCTGTAGCCGTGGTAGAGGAACCTCAAAGGCATCAGGAGTTGCTCTCCAGTGTCCACACTTCCTCCTGCCCACATCCAGGAGGGTGATCTGAATAATGTCCAGGGCCAAGTGTGCGCCGTTAACACGCAAGGAATTCTTGTGCTGCCCTTGAAAGAATCCACTCCCAACCCCACAGCACTAGAAATACTGGTCACCACAAGAAAAGTCCATGTTGTATGCAGAGACCCCGGTTCAGAGGGCATTGGATTTCTCCTGTTGTCTGCAGTGGCTAATGATTAATAGTTCCCAGTTTAACTCCCTTAGTACAAATCTTCTTCCCCTTCAGCACTGGGGGTTCACCATGGATCAGACTTATTTCAGATCCTGGGTCCAGCAGCAGTGTGATTTTCCAGCCATTAATGCCCCCAGACACTTAGTAACAGGTGACTCTTTACACCAGCTACTAGTTTCCCTGGGTGTGACTTCCCTCTGCTTGGGCAATTCCAATGGCCTTTGCCACCACATCACCTGCAAATGTCATCTGGCCAGGGGCCCACTCAGGAAACTGTCTCTCTCATCACACCCATGGGACGCCTGCAAATAGCTTGCACCTGGGTTTCCTCCGATTTTTTTGCCACTTCCCTAGCAACCTGTCCTTGAAGAGCTGCAAAGGAATCACCTTCGGGGTGGGAATTAACAGCTGCTACCTTCAAGAAAACCCCAATATCTGCTTCTAAATTTGTAGCTCTGGGTGTAATCTGGTCCACAATCCAGTCTGGTATCTGGTCTGGTACCAGCAGGTTAGGAAGTTCCCCCGTTAAACCATTTCTAAATGGTTAGGCAGGGTTCTCTCATTGCTTCCCACAGGCCCCTCTCTGCCGTGCTCGTTCCAGTTCAGCGCTGCAGGTTGTGATTCCCTCGAGCCGTCTCCTGGCCAGGGAAAGCCCCATTGAAAGTCTATGCCAGGGTTCCCTTCCTGGCCACCTCCCGGCTTGCCATCCCTTCTGGTATTTCAGAAGGGCCAGCCCCGCTCATGGCGGCTATATAACTGCTTGTGTAACTGGGTATAAGACCCACGCTCAGCACGGGGAAGTGGCTGGTAAAATGCTTTGCCATCCCCATCCACAAACACTGCTAGGCATTGTGCTGCTTTCTCATCAGCCCACTCAGCCCACAGAGAGCAGCCGCTCAGTCTGTCACGTGCTCGCAGATCCCGGCCTCGTCTGCACGACCAGGAAATTTCTTCTCAGGCAAAAGTGCTTTTGCTATCTTGCTGCCCCTGCCACCTATTGTAGCACTTGCTTGTCGAATCACAGTTATTTATTGGGTCACCGCAAGTACCAACACACCGGCAGGGCTGAACTTCCTGCTAACGCCCCCCCACCCCAGCTCAGATCAACAACATCATGACGGACTAGACAACAGCTTAACACTAAGATAAAGCTACAGCACTGGTACTGGGGGCGGTGCTGTCTGCACTGATCATTGCAGTTGCCTGGGGAGAGGCAAAAAGGACAGTGGCAGCAACTGTGACGTTGTACTGGGCCTGGTGACTGCATGCTCAGCAGATGGCAGCGGCAGGGCCGGCTCCAGGGTTTTGGCCGCCCCAAGCAGCCAAAACCAAAAAAAAGCCGCGATCGCCATCTAAAAAAAGACGCGATCGCGATCTGCGGCGGCAATTCGGCGGGAGGTCCTTCACTCCCAGGTGGAGTGAGGGACCGTCCGCCGAATTGCTGCTGAATACCTGGAACTGCCGCCCCTGTCCGGAACGGCCGCCCCAAGCACCTGCTTGAGAAGCTGGTGCCTGGGGCCGGCCCTGGGCAGCGGGTAGGGGAGGGGGGACATCTCCACCCAGCTTGCCTGTTAGTGTGCATGGTCCTCATCTGGGGTCAGGCTGCAACTGGTCTGTTGCTCCCCGTCCCTCCCAGCTGTCAGGCTCTGCACAGGAACAGTGCCAGGAGCCAGCAGCTGCTCCCATCAGTGAGGATACCCCAAAATGTTGAGTAGTCTCATGTCAGGGCGCATCACCCGACGGCCGATGTAGGACCATAGCACCTCCATAATGGATCAGAACAGAGTCTGTCTAGTCCAGGGTCCTGTCTCTGACAGTGGCCAGCATCAACTGCATCAGAGGAATGGAATAACCTGTCCTTAGGGGAGGTTACTTCCTAGCCCTTCTCGGTTCGAGGTTGACTTATGCTGTGACGCATGAGGATTTATATCAGGACCATCTAGATTCGGTGGTCTCAGAGAGCTATCCCAGAATCATGGTTAGAATGGTTTCCCAGCTACACAGAACTTTCATAAATCTAGTATTTAATGGGTCAATATTAAGAACATTTGCAATATATACTTTGTATAACTACCGTGTAAACTCGGCTAAGTCGACTGAGCTCCAAACGCTGGGGTACTTCTATTTTAATTCACAGAAAGATATCATTTCAGTCTTGGAGTGATGTGTTTACAGCCTGAGATATATTCCAACAAATTAAGATGCTCATCAATTCAGAGTTATATTCAATGTTAAACCCTATGGGGGTTCGAAGTTTAACTTCACAGTAAAAATGTGTGTCTAGAAAACCAAACAAAGTTTGAAATTTAATTTCAACTAACAAATTGGATTCCTTCAATTTCTTATGCAAAATATATCACATGCCACTTTCTATAGATTCCTGCTATCAGTTATACAACACTTAGGCAATACATGGAAAAATAAACTAATGTGGCCATTAGAAATAATAAACTAATAAGCTAATGTTGCCATTAGAAGATTTTGTTAAGAAGGTCAGTAATAAAGAATGCCTAGCGAACAATATATACCAGTGGCTTCACTGTATGCCATGCTGACTGATAGGAGAGGAAAGAGCTATGTGGGTAGCTAACGGGATTGGTAGGAAATATGGCAGAACATCAAACTGATATTCAGGTAACTATCTCTATGATTGTTCCCGAACAATCTGTTAAACGGATTTGCCTGGAAAGCACAGCCTTTATATACAACCGGCTGAGCTAGCCATAACACAGGAAATGCTACCAACCATCAGCTAAACGACCCCAAATCACAGAAATGCAGGAGTAATATATGCCAAGGTCTTTAAATACAGAAATCTTCCCCTCTCCAAAAGTTCATACACTGAAATTAACAGGTGAACTCAGTCATTCAGTGAACAATAAAAAGCGTACGGACATGTCTAATTAGCGGCGAAACATACTCAGAAAAAGAATTCCACCAAACCTCCAGTTTACTCCGAAAGATAGAAAGCACAGCCATGAGGAACAAAGATCTTTATATCAGCAACAAAATGAAGACAAATGCACCCAGATTTGGTGTCACATAGTGGCAGTAATGCAGCTGTGCTATAACATGTATCATACATGCTGTCATTATGTTTGCAGTCACATTTGTAACTACTATTCACTGATCTGGTGATCATGCACTGACCCTTCCCTGTGTTGAAATTTGAAAAGAAAGCAGTAGCTAAATGCATAAAGCAGTACGCTAGTATGTTTGCCTTCCTCTGTTCTACTGACAGTACTATCGATTTCTGTATTCATTTAAGAGTTGTGTTCCTTGTATTTTTATTTGTTGCTGCATTATTTTGAAAAATTAATAAGGAATCTTTTAACAAAAGAAAAACCGCGAGTGCAAACCAGTGCAGTGCTGTGCTTCTGAGTCTGCAGCCTGAAACAATAGCTCTTCTGGTTTGATTCCCAGCTGTTAGCTCAACAGTGATGATGGGGCTGGCTGAACAAAGACTCCCCCACTTTCTGTCTTGTACCAGTTTCACGGCTTCATTCTTCATTAAACCTTTTCGCTCTATGTCATTCTTCACCATGTCTATACTATGCATCCTTGGCTTTCCTCTATTTCTAGTTCCTTGCACTCTGATATGATCACCATGTATCGTATCCTTCCAGGTCCATTCTTGACACATGTCCAAACCATCACAGTCTTCTTGAAGCTTCAGAAACAGCAGTATTTCTTGCCCTTTTCTTACCTCTTCATTTTTATTTTCTGCAGTCTTGAATTCACAGTATTCCCCTCAGCTACTTCATCTCTGCAGTCAAAGTCTTTCGTTCATCAGCTTTCCTCATACTCCAACATTGCGACTTGTTCAGCCGTGTTGGCATGACAGCTGTATCATATAGGCTGATTTTCAGTTTTATCTAAATAGCTTTAGCCCTCCGGATCTGGCAGAGGTTTCTGAAGACAGTAGTGGCTAGTCCCATTCTTCTTTTGATGTCCTCTTCACAATACTAGTCCTCCAAGGTATGCACATTTTACCACCTATTCTAGTTCTTTGTCTCCGAGTTTGATCTTTACCTTTTCCTCTTGTCTCCCAGTTGCTTCCATTTTTGTCTTCCCATGCTGGTATTCAATCTGAATGCTTTCCCAGGGTACCTGGTGAGTCATTCTCTGTAAATCTGCCTTGGTCAATGCTGTGAGATCAATATTATCTGTGAATCTAAGGCTACACACTGTCCTACCACATAATATGACTCCTCCCATTTCATCTCTTTGTGCTACAGTCATTACTGCTTCCAGTACCAAGTTGAAAAAATCGGATGATAGCGCGCATCCTTGTCTCACTCCGATGGTCATCCTGAACCATTCCATCAACTTCTTGTCTACTTTCACTGCACTCATCAACTTGCTGTAGATGTTTTCTATCAGCTTGATCAGTTTTTCGGAGATGCCATACATTCTCGTAACTTGCCAGAAACCTTTCTGCCAAATGCTATCAAAAGCCTGTTTGAAGTCTATAAAGTAACAGGTGCATTTGTGTTCTATGGACTTCTCCAGGATCTGTCATATCACAAATAGCTGATCTATGGTACTTGGTTCTAGTCTAATACCTCTGCCAGTGCTGCTTCCACGTACCTTTTCCTTCTCCTCTACAACAGCTTGGTGAATGCTTTTCTGGCACACTCAATAAGCCGATTCCTCGGTAGTTCTTGCACTTACTCGTGTATCCTTGTTTATAGGTTGGTACTATTATTACTTTTCCCCATTCACACGGCACTTGCTCTTCTCTGTAAATCCCGTTGAACAGCTTGTGCATTCCCTTGACCTTGTATTCCTGCTTGCAGCAGCTCTGGGGTTACACTGTCACTTCCCAGTGCCTTTTTCTTATTCAAACTTTCTCCTGAGATCTTTACTACTTCTTCTAAGAATTCCGACATCTGCTCTCCCTCATTCATGCTGGGAAGCTTCTCCAGCATTGCATTGTAGAACTCTGCAAAATATTCTGTCCCTCGCCCATTCATTGCTTGTTCATCCTCAGTTGTTTGTTTTGTCTTTCACCACTGACATCTTCAACTCCTAGGTCCCACTCAGTTCTTTTATCTTATGCTACAACCCATGTCACATTTCTTTTGACATATTCTTCTACACCTTTACAGTGTGTGTTTATCCAGTCATTCCTGTCTCTCTTTGCTTTTTGTTTTCACTCTCTGCCACTCTATTGTACTCGGCTCTTAGACTTTTGTCCTCCTTTTTATTTCAGTTTCCTGTGCTTGTCACTTGGCTGCAACACTTCATCTGTTATCCACCTCGCTTGCTTTGGTTTGGCCTTGTACCCAACACTTGTTCAGCTGTTCTCGTAACCCCATTTTTTTACACTGTTCCACATCTCTTCCATGTCCATTTCTTCTTTCACCAGAGATGTGGTATTTTTATGCCAAGCTTCGTTGTATTCTTTCCTGATATCTGGTTCTTTCAATTTGTTCATGTCATAGAGCTCAACTCTTGGCACTTTTGCTTTCAGCCTCAATCTCATTGATGCCGGCACTAACTTCTGTTCTGATCTGATATCAGCTGCAAACAATCTGCACAACAACACACTTGATTTCCGTCTGTGACTCCCAAGTACAAAGTCTGTCATGTTCTCCGTTTGCCCATCAGCTGATATCTATGTCCAATTCCTCAAAGGCTTTCTTTTTTTAAATGGCATCTTCGTTATAGCAGGTTGTTGGTTAAGCAGAAATTTAGTAGCTTCGCTCCTCTTTCACTTTTGAAAAAATATCTCTGAGAGGTGTGAACTGACCACTTTTCAGCTCAGTTGCATGTTAACTCTGAAACTTAAAGATGACAATGACAGTGTCATCATTATCTGTTTCTTTGTTGACCATTTTAGCAGAAACAGACACCTAATTTCCTTATCCCACAACCCCACAATAAATAACACAGAGGCTGCTATGCTGGTTGCATTGTTCATTGTAATATTTCATTTAATAAAAACTTCTATTAAATAACTTTTTAAAAATTTAGCTGAAGCTGCTGCAGAATATATAAAATTTCTACGCTAGAATCCAGGGGGCTTGCCACAGAATTTAGATCCAGCTCCCTGCAGGGTACAGCAGAGTCTTGTTCAATCTTATTTAATGTAACTGTTAATGTCCTAATTATTCCCAGAAGCAATGATCCTTTTTTGAAGCGTTCTAAACTCATGGCCACAAAGATATCTTGTGGCAGTGAGTTCCATAGGTTGATTGAATGTTGTGTTGGAAAAGCATTTCTGTTTATCAGTTTTAAATATGCTGCGTGTCAAGTTATTTGAATAGCTCCTTGCTCTGTATTTTGAGATAGGGTAAACAGGAGCTCCTGATTTACCTTCTTTGTGTGATTTATTATTTGGTATCATTATTATTTATTATTTCTTTTCTAATCATGTCCTTTTTATACAACTCCTCTTTAAAGGACACAGTCCACATCTTTTCAGTCTCTCCTCATACAATAGCCTTTCCCAGCCTCTAACCAGTTTCACCATCCATTTCAGAACCCCTTCTATTTCTGTTGGATCATTGTTTGAGATGGGGTGACCAGAACTGAATATAATATTCCCAATGCGTGTGTCCCATTGGTTTGTTTAAGGGCATTATAATATTATTTTCTCTCATTCTTTAAACATCCTAACTTTTTTTTTAATTTCCTCTGCCACTGTGCTGCCCGTTCCTCTCGCGCAGTCAGCACTGTTCATCATAGCCCCAGTCTAGGCCTCTTCTGTACTGAAATATCCGGGGGATCCCTTCCCAGCGTGTCACTGACTGAACAAATAACCCTCTGTGCTCTCCCCTTCCCCATTGCAGCCATGGTGGAGCTGGATGGCGATGACATCAGAATCTCGTCCCGAGGGAAGATCGCTGAGCGAGACATTGTCCAGGTAAAAGCAACATGTTCCTAGCTCAGCACTTTCCTTCCCCTTCATTTCATTTAGTTCATGTCAGAAACCATCCCGGAACCTTCCATGCCTCCCCAGCGTGCCCAGGGTTCAGGCAGGCTCAGGTTTTCCACTCCAAGAGCAGGCCTGTCCTAGGGCAGCGGGAGTTTGTTGAACCATGACAGTGTTTGAGATCAGACAAGTGGCCGCAGCACATCTGAGGATCTGGCACACTTAACACAGCCTGCCTTGGCCTTCGATAATATGAGATGAATGGGGAAGGATTTCAGTGGAGACTCTGGAGAAGGGTAGAACAATTATCAAGCACCAAAAAAACACCATGTTTCAGCTACCTATCGGCTTGGATAGGGAAAAACCCCTAGACCCTCATTTCCATACCAGGTCTCAGTGTGCTTCTCTAATCTGTACATGCTAGAACTAACGCTTCCTGGCTCCCCCTTCTCAGAATCTTTCCTTTCCAAAACCATCAAATCCACTCATCCAGTGTGGCTGTAACTTCACACCACACTGTAGCCATCAACCCACTACAGTTCCATAGGACAGATGCAAAGCAGGCTGGCTAGTGGAAACATAGGACAGCCCTAAGAAGGCCAGGTAGGACATCTGGCCCCCCCACATCCGATGTGTTGCTGACGGTCTGCATAGCAGCAGTGTCCCCCATCTCCATTTGAAAATCTCTCCGCTCTTCGTATGTCTGACACGCTTTCCTTCTCTCCCAGTTTGTTCCATTCCGGGATTACATCGACCGCACCGGGAACCACGTCCTGAGCATGGCCCGCTTGGCCAAAGATGTCCTGGCTGAGATCCCGGACCAGTTCATTTCCTACATGAAGGGACGTGGCATCAAGCCAAACCCAGCGCCCCCTGCATACACCCCAACCAGCCCCACCCTTCAGACGCAGATCTGACGAGCAGGAGGGAAGAGGAGCGAGGGAAAAACCCAAGGCCTCTTGTGTCCACTGTTTACTCTCTCTCTAGCTGGATACCAAGGCAGTCAGAGCTTCCAGTGAGATTCCTCCATGGACTGTTTCTCCACACTTGGCTATAGGCAGATAGACGGTGAAGCTGTTGAGTTCCGACACTGCTCATCCTCATGTGTCAGTGGAAAGATTTGTGGGACTCAGACACAAAGGACGTGCGGGGTGGGGTGGGGGGAGTTTTTAAAAGGACAA
Source organism: Terrapene triunguis (assembly GCF_002925995.2). Lineage (NCBI taxonomy): Eukaryota > Metazoa > Chordata > Testudines > Emydidae > Terrapene > Terrapene triunguis. Next base: position 41,428 of record NW_020664546.1, read on the forward strand.
GCCCAGCAACTGACAAGCTTCTTCTCTGGGAGGGGGATGGAGGGGAAAGGAGGGAGATGTGAGCTGTCACCCCCACCAGACAGTGGAGTGGAGTCCCACGTCACCTGTTTTTCTTTGGGTTCTCGGCAGATCAGCTGTTCCACCAAGTCCCCCAGCCTCTTTCTACTCCTCCCCTTTCCAAACGAGTCTGAGTATTTTATAGCCCATGTACAGTCCACCTGCTGTCTCCAGTCTGCTGAAATTTCTCCTCATCTCCTTGCTGTTCGCTGGCTTGGCTTATATATCAGCTTGGCAGACTTTTGGTTGGCTTCAGACATCAGGTATCTGTGTTGTTTTCTCTGCTGTTGTTCTGGCTGCACCGTTGTTCTGAGTTACTAATGCTCCATCTCCTATCAATCCGATTTGGCAAAGATCCACACGGCTTTTTTTTGGCTTTTGCCTATAACCGCATCATGCTTTTTAAGCCCTGTGTTTGATCTGTGCAGAGAGCCCTTCCCGTACCGTTCTGGACCTTTTAACATTGAAGGCACATTGTCGTGTGTCATGGAGCTGCTCTGACTACGAGGGGAGGACGTATTAGTTTGACCTTTAGTACATATGCATTTTGTGGCTGCTCCCGGCACCAAAATTAAAGCTGAACCTCATCACCCGTGGTCGACTCACAAGCTATACGTGCATTAACGCCTGGAGAATTCTGCTCCTGGGGCTAAGTGAAAGCGTGTCCCTTTGCTGTAACTCCCAGGGTGACAGGGTGACACTTTGGTAGGGTTTGAACGTCCCTCCTTCTTTTGCTACTTTTTATAATGAGGGCTGCAGGACTGTTGGCCGCTACAAAAAGCTCTAACAAGGCTAGGGAACAAAGTAGGTGAATGTAGCTCTAAAACATCAGCGAGCTTGTCTCAGCCGGTTCCTAGACATTCTGCTGCCCTTGGTGCCCTTCAGTGGGGCTGCCTTTTTAAAAAACAAGTTTGGTTCCATGTTTCTGGCTCCCTGGTGAGACCAGGGCTGACACACACACCCCGTGTCTAATGGAAATGGGGTGGCTAGGAGACCTCTATATAATCAAACTCCAAGGATATCCTCATTCTCCAGCTACATTCCTTGTGTAACAGTAGCCGGGTAACTGGCTAGGTAATTACCATGTGTGACTGCCCTGTGGATTCCCCTCCCTCCCCAGGGTTAGCAATGGCCCAGTGAGTGATTAACAGAATGGAGCCCTAAGTGCTTTGTGTATTTTAGGAGATTCCTGCCGTGAGACACAGATTCCACAATACAAACTCCCAAGAGGACTAGGGGGGAAATGGAGCCCTAATTAAAGGTAGATGCAACCCAGCAACTCAGTGTTAGCGCTCAGGGTCCAGCAGCCCCATCACACTGCTCTCCTCTGCATGAGAGGTAGAACAAGGACAGGATCCAATCCAGGCTTATAGCTGCATAGCACTGGAGTGGGAGGAGACATGAGGAGCCAGTCACCTATCCCAGTGGGCACGTCACCAGGAGCAGGTAGGCCCAGCTCCCCAAAGGGAGTCGAGTGTCACAGCCCCTAGACAGTCACAGGAACCCCCTGCCATCCGCAATGCCTGGCTCAGGTGCCCTGGCTCCTATACAATGAATGGGGAGAGATCTGGGCTTAGACTGGGACCCACAAAGCCAGCACTCTGGGCAGGGAGCCGCCTGAGCTAGCCGGCAGGAGAAGCTGAGGAGAGGGGCGGGTGCTAAGCCCCTGGAGTTTGGTGTCTAAGTCCGGGCTGCAGGGAGCCGCCTGTCTCTGCTTGTGAGTCACCAACCAGGGCAAGGCAGGTGTTCAGCTGCCTAAGGCTAGGTCTACACTACCCGCCTGAATCGGCGAGTAGAAATCGACCTCTCGGGGATCGATTTATCGCGTCCCATCGGGACGCGACAATCAATCCCCGAATCGACGCTCTTACTCCATCAGCGAAGGTGGGAGTAAGAGCCGTCGACGGGAAGCCGCGGAGGTCGATTTTGCCACCATCCTTACAGCGGGGTAAGTCGGCTGCGATACGTCGAATTCAGCTACGCTATTCGCGTAGCTGAATTTGCGTATCTTAAATCGACCCCCCCCTGTAGTGAAGACGTAGCCTTAGTCACGTGCGGGGCTGATCTGCTAGGGGAGCTTAGCAGCTGTCTAACTGCACACAAGACCTGGGAGGGGGAAGAAGAGGGGACTCTCAGAACCTTCAGCCTATTGGGCGGGGTTCTGACCCAGGATGGGAGAGCCCCCCTGGTTCATGTTCCTCCCCCACGGCCTGATGAGGAGAAGGGTGATGACCTGGCATTGCTCAGTCACCTCCAGAATTCAGCGTGGGGTTTTGGGGTGAATGGGAAAAGGCTGAGGCCAGCGAGTGGCTCTGTTGCTTTGGGAGTGCCAGGCCTCCTCGGAGTTGCTTGCCTGATGGCGGGGATCTTTGACCATGAACTTACTGAGCTCCGGGGGTGTGGGGAGGTCATGACCATGTGACCTACCCACAACCCCCTTTGCATCGGCAGCATGCAATGCTCCTTTGTGCAAGTGCCACTCAAATGAAGAAGCCCCAAAGAGCAGTCAGAGGGGGCGAGTGTGCCACTGCTGCCCAGCACTGCATGAGTGGGGCGAGCAGGCAGTGCTTGGCCGGCGGCTCTGTACTCGTTTCTGTCCATGTGTTGCTAGCGGGTGCCATAGACCCTGCAGTGCCATGCCCCGTTCTGTACAAGTGTAGCTATTGGGTGATGCATGCCAGTGCAGTCCTGTGCCCAGTTCTGTAATGTGCTGCATGGCCGAGCTGTCCTCCCACCCTGCTCTGTGTTGGTGTGGATAGCAGATGGTGCACAGGAGGCGTGGACATGGGGCTGTGAAATCACACCTGTCAGATCAGGCACAAGCCCTATGCCCATGAGGGCAGTTAGCCCGTGCTGCTGAAGGAACACGAGTCTTCCAAGATGGGGTGTGTACGTTTCCACGGGAAGGGGGCCACTGTACAGTCTCTCCTCCAATCCAACTCTTCTTTACAAGCTACAGGAGGTGTCTCCAAGGTCTGAGAATTCGCAACTGCCCAGCATGTTACTGGGGAAGTTTGGCTCCTTTCTCTCTTTCTCTTTCTCTTTCTCCTCCCTCCCACTCACTTGATTTTTTATTTGCATGGGTGGTGATCTTTCTAGACTGTACACTATTGTATTTTGTGTCGAATGTCTGATGTGAGCTGATTTGTATTGGATTGCCTTAAACTAAAATAAACTATGCTTTTTACTACAGCAATGAGCTTGCTCTGATTTCCTGCCCTCCGAGGGCCCCAGAAAGGTCACAGCACCATAAAATGGTGTCTCCATCACAGGAGATCTGACGAGCAGAAAGACAGAACTCAGGTCACCTCTGCACGCGCTGGTGGTACGGAGCTGGGCCTTACAGAAAATGATTCGCTTGGGGAGTTACCTGCAGGGGTGGGTTTGAAGGACCATTTGCTTTTGCTCTGGCTCCTGCTTGCTCACTCTTTTAGGCTGACTCCCTTGTCTCCATTCTGGTTATCGTTTCAGCACCGTGAAGAGATGGGAGGCATTGCCTCCCCAGCTCCAGTTTGGCAACTGCTCTCAGGTTCCCCTTTGCCCCTGCGGCAGCCTTCGGCTAGAGCCGCATTGTCTCCAAGGTGCCAGGACCATGACAACATGATATTCCCCCGGGTCCTTTCCTCTCCCACCTACTCCTGCCCTTTGGGCCGAAAGTCTAGAAACCCTGGACTCTCCCCTGGTGCTGCTGTTTGCACCCAGCTGGAAACCCCAGCACCAGATGGGAAACTGGCTTGAGGCAGGAGCCCTTTGGCTTCAGCAGCCGTCCCTGAACAAATCTGCTGTTAACCCCCACCATTCTCTGTCTCCTGCTGGGGTGGGACTGGCAGGCTCAGGGTATCAGAGGTGGCAGCCTTCTCTTGCTGATTGGGCTGGATTCAGTCAGCCCGGGAGTGATTACAGCGGAGGGCCCTTCTCACAGCGTTAGAGTGTACCCTACACGGAGCACCATCAAACAGTTACAACCCGTACTCGATGGGGACCCCATCCAGCAAGAAATCTTTCCTGAACCCCCACTTCTGGCCTTCAAACAACCCCCAACCTCTCCAAACTCTTCACCAGAAGCAGGTTCCCCACAGACGAGCACCCACCAACTCAAAGCAGCCCCAGACCCTGCCAGAACAGCAGCTACAAAACCTGCAAACCTGCTTCACCCCCCCACAACACACCTTGCAAGCTCCATGGGTCCTATATGTGCCTATCACAACATGAGTCCAGTCCTGCCATGAGTGCAGGGGACTGGACGAGATAACCGCGCGAGGTCCCTTCCAGCCCTATGATTCTATGTGGTGTACCTCATCCAGTGCACTAAATGCCTCAGCAACAACTGTGCGGGTGAAACTACACAATCACTCCACTCTTGGATGAACTCGCACAGGAAAATGATAAAAGACAAAAACACCCTATTACCTGGGGGCAAACACTTTTCACAAAGCCATCACTCTGTATCTGACCTCTCGGAAACCTGCACAGCACCGTCACTGGATGTAGGGCTTGTTACAACAATCTGTAACCCACTAACCCCCTCACTAACCTATGACTGCAGAGGTGTTAATAGGCCACTCTGCCTTGAATGGCCCCTTACAACATTGGGTCTCAACCAGAGGTGCATGTACCCCTAGGGGTACGCAGAGGTCTTCCAGGGGCACATCAACTCATCTAGATATTTGCCGAGTTTTACAACAGGCTGCATTAAAAAGCACTAGCAAAGTTAGTACAAACTAAAATTTCATAGACAATGACTTGTTTGTACTGCTCTATAAACTACACACTGACATGTAATTACAAGATTTATATTCCAGTTGATTTATTTGATAATTAGATGGTAAAAATGAGAAAGTCAGTTTTTCAGTACTAGTGGCTGTGACCCTTTTGTATTTTTACATCTCCTTATGTAAGCAGGTTGTTTTGAAGTGAGGTGAAACGTGGGGGTACGCAAGACAGATCAGACTCCTGGAGGGGGGACAGTCTGGAGTGGTGGAAAGTCACTGCCTTACAATATGCGTTAACTCCTTATGCTAAACAATCTGTTGCACCCTGCATATAGCTGTGCTGTTCGGAGGACCTTTCCCTGTGCGGCTCGGAAGCTTTTGTCTCTCTCACCACCAGAAGTTGGTCCAGTAAACGATATCCCCTCCCCCACCCTGTCTCTCTGTAGTTCCGGAGCACGGTTATGGCTCTGTCCCATCTACATAGAAAAGGCTTAACCCCGGCAGGGAGCTACCACATTCTCACTGGGGCCCCAAGACCCCAGCAGGATGTAGACAGAATCATGGTAAGTTGTTCCAGAGCTCTGGACCTATCGAAGGGAGAGCTGGGGCTGCCCAGCAAGGATCAAGTTTGTGTAACCAGTTCACAGCCAAGCGGACTCTAAGCACGGTTTCTGTCTGCACACCCTATGGCGAACACTCAGAAACCATGGCAGCTAACGGCTCCATGCCCAGCGCTGTCTGTCTGTAACAGGTTCAGCAGAGAGACCCTTCCAGCCCAGGCTCTGTAACCACCTTGGTTTGGCCTTCTGCCTCACAGCTCTTTGTTGGGACACTCTACACCTTGTCCCAGGTGCCTCTCTCTGTCCATACCCTCTGTCCTCTACTGCTGACCTAGAAAATGCCTGTCCGGATTATTTCAGTAGCCCCTGTGGTTAGGTGGTGTGTGTGTGGGGGGGGGGGGGGGCTGCACATGGGAAAGGGGAGATTCGTACCAGTACATACCGGGCGTTCATCGCGATGTGTGGCAGGTAAGTATTCCGCGTCTGGTGTGCCTGAGCCCCATGCACTCACTGAAAACAGTCCTCCCTCTCCCCACAACAGAGCTCTTCCACGCCCACCTTTGCGGCTTTTATGAGCCAATCCTGCCTGGGGAGGGGCTGACTCACGCTGTCCTACTGCAGCCCCGTTATTGTGCTGTGAGGCACTGACGTGACATCACGGTGCTGAGCTCTCGGTCAGGAGCTAGCAGAATGTGGAGCCATCCTGAACTAGAGAAACAGCAGCTGGATCACCCCACGGCCCACGGCATCCAGCAGCATCCTGCCTCCCACTGAACCGGACCAGTCACTTCAGAGGCAGGTACAAGAAACTCGGCAGTAGGTAACTGCCCCAAGGAACGCAGATTCCTCAGCTCCATTAGTTAGAAGGGGCGGGGGTTTATCTCCCTCCCAAACTCCTGTTCAGTTTCTAGGTTTATACAATTGTCATTCTGGATATTCTGATTAGCCATGTAACTCTCCAGCCCTTTCCTTAGCCTGATACCCTGTAATCCAGCTCCATCCTGCGATGGCGAGTTCCAACCCATGAGCACCACACCAGAGAGATGCTGCTCAAAGCTCAGCAATGACTCACAGCATCATGGAGTTTAGGGCCAGAAGGGACCAGCTCATCCAGACAGAACCTCCTTCAGATCACAGGCCACCAACCCACCCAGCACCCGCACCCTAAACCCAACAACTGAAATGAGACCGAAGTCTTACAGCCCACAGGAAACTAGACGATCGTGTGCCACAGGCAGAGAAGAGGAGGGACCGAGGTGCCCCTGGTGCCAGAGGCCCCTGTGATGGCAGGGAACTGATTGAGTGAGATAGACCCAGACGCTCCCAGCAGGCGATCCACACTCCATGCTGCAGGGGATGGTCCCAAGGTCCCTGCTAATCTGACGTGGGGAAATTTCATTTCCAACCCCAGATCTGGCCATCAGAACAAGTCACACCAGCCAAGCATGTAAAACAGTGGATTCTCTTTACCACCTGAGAGCACCATCCCACCCCATCCAATGTCCCATCTCTAGCCATCGGCATCTCTGATGCTTCAGAGAGACTAAAAAAAACAAAACAAAAAAATCCCCCAAACAATTACCAATACATCAGGAATATCCCTCCTGACCCCTGTAGGCTGAAGCATGAGATTTTAGGAATATAAGACAATAACTGGAAAGGACCTTAGGGCTGCTGAGCATTGGCCACCACCATCACAAGCAACCCCACAATCCTAATTTGTCCAGCTCTCACTTAAAACGAATTAAGTTGTTTGCCCCACAATGCCTCTGGGGAGGCTGCACCAGAGCCTCCCCCTCTGACGGTTAGAACCTTTCTTCTCATCTCCAGATTGAATTTGTTCATGGCCAGTTCATCCCCATTTGTTCTTGTGCCAACTTTGTTCTTGAGTTTCTCCCTCCCTGCTGTTTAACCCTTGTAAGCAGAGTCAGGATGAGCTCTACCCTGACATCTGGTGGCGAATTATGGCGAGTGTGGAAAAGAACTCCAGGGGCGGATCTTGTTTGCATAGGCACACCCACACGCCTAGCATGAGCCCACAGCAACCGAAAGTGGTTACTTTGGCTGGTGTGGGATCCCCAGTTTCTCTGTTATTGAGGCAGGAAGAATAAAGTTTTGTTACCCTGATTCTGTGAATCAAGGCCAGTGGAACTGTTGTATGACAGAAGGACTGAGTGAATCCGTCACCATTACCTAAGTAGCATTTGCTTGTCAAGGGGCATGGGTTACAAAACCCAGTGAATTGAGAGAGGATGGGGACAGGTATTTGTACCTGATAGTATGGGCCCCCCTCTGAGGGTTTGAAACACCAATTGCACCGCCTCCTCTCTCCACTGTTGAATGTCAGAGCTAACTTTGATTCCCTTAGGAGTCTAGTTACAGGCTGCTGAGCTGAATTCACTTTGGGCCAATGGTGCACCAGCACTGGGGCTCCCCTACTATACTATGAGCTGAAATCACAAAAGAGCTGATGTTATTAAGAGCTGAAATCACTGAGTGCTGTGTTAACTAGTGGGGGAGCCTGAAGCTATATTGCTCAGCAGCTGGCGGAGCAATTTGTGGGGATGACTGGAGGAGCAGCGAGCGGCGTGGAGCCTTGCGGGGCTGGTTGGAGTGGCCCAAGGAACGGCGAGCAGAGCTGTTTGCGGGGACGGCTGGAACGGCTCACAGGTCGGTGAGCGGAGCAGAGCAGAGCAGCTTGTAGAGCGGAGCAGTTTGTGGGGTGGCAGGAAAGTGGACTGGCTTGTGGTGAAGGCTGTGGCGGAACCCCCACGGAGAAACAGATGGCTGGCCAGCCTCGGATCACGTAAGGTGCCCCTTAACACCCTGCGTGCCCCCCCCCCTTTTACTCTGGGGCTGCACTGACAGAGACTTTGGGGGTGTTGGACTTTGGGGACTCTGGGTGATTTTTGGGTTGCTGGATTCAAGAACCAAAGGGAAAGGACACAGCCCCATTTGCTGGGGTGGGTTTTGCTCATGGTTTGTGTTATGAATCCTGTTTGTGGTGTTTTTCCAATTTTATGCTGATGTCGTTTACCTCATGTTATTAAACATTTTCTGCTACACTCAGACTCCGTGCTTGCGAGAGGGGAAGTATTGTCTCTTAGAGGCGCCCAGGGGGGTGGTATGTAATTGTCCCAGGTCACTGGGTGGGGGCTCGAGCCGGTTTTGCATTGTGTTATTGAAACGGAACCCCTAGATACAGAACCCGGCCCTTGTTGCTGCCAACTAGATGGGCAGAAGGGTTACACCCTGATGTATATGTAGAGCGCAGTCAGATCCCCGCGCAGCCTTCTGTTTGCTGGACCAAACAAGCCAAACCCTTTTAATCTCCACACGCAAGACCGGCCCTCCATTCCCCTGATCAATCCCAGTAGCTCTTCTCTGCACCTGTTCCAGTCTGATTCATCTTTCTTGAACATGGGTGATCAGAGCTGTATCCAGATGAGGTCTCACCAGTGCCTTGTGCTATCGTGTTAACACGTCTCTCTCTCTCTCTACTGGAAAGGCCTCGCCTGATACAGTCTAGAGTCACACTGGCTTTTTTTTGCAGGTGCTTCATGTTGTTGGCTCACAGTCATCCTGTGATCGATCCACACGCCCCAGTGACTGTCACTTACAGCTGATGAGCCCCCTGTTTACAACAGACACGATTATTATCAGGCTCTAGGTGCATGACCTTGCTCTTTGTTCTACTGAATTTCATCCCATTTCTATTAGGCCAGTCTTCAAGGTCATCCAGAGTTTCCTGTAGAGCGTCTGATCCTTCTCTGTATTGCTGATGACTCCCGGCTTTGTATCACCCCTGATTTCAGTAGCACACTCCTACTTCTTGTGCCAGGGCCATTAATAAAGACACTGAATAAGACTGGGCCCAAGACTGATCCTGAGGAAATCCGCTACTAATCTCCCTCCAGTCGGATGTTCACCTGTCAGCACAGCCTGTTGCTTTCTCCACTTTAGCCAGTTCCTTACCCATCTTCCACTGCTTGTACTGATACCCACCTTCTCTAATTTAACTAATAATTTCCCATGTGGTATCATATCAAATGCTGCTCTGAAGTCCATTCGATCTACTGCATTTCCCTTACCTAAAATAATCGGACCCCCTAAAAGGCCCATTGCCCGACTGTGGCTAAGGGACTTGATGCCCATTGCCTGCATTGTTGATGGTCAGCTAAAAGGAATAGTGAGTGGTACGAAAGCGACAGAGGATGGGGAACTCACAGAGCCATAAAATATATGGGGCTAAACTCAGTGTTTCCAACGCTGGTGATTTTGTCACAAGTCTTGTGATATTTTGGTGTTTTTCTTAAAGCCCCAGCCCCTGGAGTCAGGTGATCATCTCAGCTTTCATTGAAAGACAAGTCTGAGTAACTTTCTAATGCTCACGCTTGTGGAGAAACTCTGTCCTGAGCAGCTCCTGAAGGCTCAGAAAAGAGAAGACAAAGAAAAAGGAACCCAAAATTCATCATTGTATCAAAAGTGCATGATTTTAGACCAAACTTTTTTTTTTTTAGACCTGACATTATTTTAGACTGGTTGGGGTTGGCAGTACTGCAGCCTGGCCTTCCAAGGCGCCCAGCAGGAGTGTCCTATACACACACGGGTACTTTACTTTTACCTTGTCTCTGAGCAAACACCAATTACTTCCAGACATCCCTCAACACCTCTAGTACCGTTACAAACCACTATGTAGAGGTATAGGCAAGATTGCTGCTAACTGACACACCCACTGCTTTACAACAAGGAGATGCCATGTTAAGCTTCCTCAGCTATTCCGAATGAAAATGGGACAGCTGTAAGGGCAGTCAACATGGGGAAATTGATCAGAATCATGATTGCCGAGCAAATTAGTCTGGAATAGCTAGAGGGATAGTTGATGCTGGAGGGAAAAGCGAACTCTAGGGCTCGTCTACATGGGGAAATGGACTGGAGTAGCTGGTGTGGAATAAGTACCAGCTAAACGAGAGCACTAGCTATTCTGGAGTGGCTCATGTGGACACTCTCCTCTGCAGGGGCGGCTCTATGTTTTTTGCCGCCCCAAGTATAGCAGTCAGGTGGCCTTCGGCGGCACGCCTGCGGGTGGTCCGCTGGTCACGCGGATTCGGCGGCGTGTCTGCGGGTGATCTGCTGCCGCCGGTCCCGTGCCTTCGGCGTGCCCGCCGCCGAATTGCCACCGAAGCCGTGGGACCGGCAGCCCTCCCGCAGGCGCACCACCGAAAGCTGCCTGACTGCCGCCCTCACAGCGACCAGCAGGCCGCCCCACGCACACGCTTGCTGCGCTGGTGCCTGGAGCCACCCCTGCTCCTCTGTCATTAAAGTCACTTAATTCCAGAATTAGTGTGCTTCCAAAGGGAGCAATTCTTCCCGAATGGAGTGACTTTTATTCCAGAATGGGGCCACATGAACTACTCCAGAATAGCTAGTGCTCGTACTTAGCTGGTACTTATTCCAACTAGCTACTCCAGGCCATTTCTACATCTGCCCCTCCCCGCCCCACAGAGAGCCACACCCAGGCCGGGCCGCCCCCCAACTTCTCCTGGACCAAGCTGCCAGCCAGCCCACTTAGCCAGGGTCGCAGCATGGTCACGACTTCCATCTGGACCCCCACCTCCCGTCAGGGAGCACATGTCCCAGAGCTCCTCTGCCTTAACAGGCCCAGTCCTCCCCCCTTTCCCCCCATCGGCTCGCAGCATCTGCTCTTAGATGGCCCCACATGCTCCATGGCAAGTGCTTCTCAACAAGGACCCAGGATTTCTCCTGGCCAGGCTACCGGAGTTGTCAAGTACCTGAGCCCTTAGTCCTGCAAATTGTCCCGTGGCGCCCCCTGCCCCCCTGCGCCCAGCACTGCTTCCTCAGCCCCAGCCCCTGCTCAGGTGGGGCCAGCCGCCTCCCACAACCTCCCCAAAGCATCCTGGGGAGTGTGAGTACAGCCTCCCATCCTTCACCCTGCATCCACCGTGATCTCCCCAGACCCTCTCTCATCTGACAGACCTGGCTGCCCGGCTCCACATTCCCCCAAACCCAGCACCCCTCTACAGCAGGATGCCCCTTTGGGGTGTTCTTGGGAGGGGGCAGCTGCCAGACAACCGGCTCAGACCCATTGTGAGGGGGGCTGTGCTTGGGGCTGAGAGGCCTAAGGGAAGGTTGGACGTGGGAGAATTGGGCTGACTAGTTGGCTAAGAACTCCAGGCTGCCTGCCAAGCTGACCAGCTGTGGGGCAGCAGCGCAGGATGGGAAGGCAGATGTGTGTGTCAGACTCACCTTCCCGGGCCTGCTCCCCAGGTGCAGGGTCTGGCCAGGGGATTCAGTGCAGAGCGGAGCTGGGCAGCAAGGCCAGAAAGGAGAATCAAAGACTGGCAGTAGCTTAGGGTTAGCCGGCTTGGCAGAGAAGACGATTTCAGTCAGTTACGCTGGGTGTGAAGAAGCTGGGTTAGGAGGCTGGCTGATGATGGTTATTTACATGCATGCAATGGCACCCAAGGGTTCCTAGGAAGGATCAGGGCCCCGCTGGCCGAGGGTGACGCACTGACACGCTGACAATCGGGGAATGATGGCTGTTAAAGCCTTGTGTAGCAGTTCAATGTGGGTGTGAATTCTGCTGCGGGGGGTTTCTGGGTTGTTGGGCTTTGGAGAGGGGGGGTCACTAGGGAAGGGCAGGAAAAAGAACAAAGTCAGACACCAGGGGCAAAGTGTCAGGCCCCAAGAGCAGGAATATGTATTAGTGTGTCTTTAAAAACCAGGGAGCCAAGGTGTCACGTCCTGGGGCGTACTCCAGCCCAGCGAGGGGCTGTGTCACACCCGTCCTGTGACCCCAAGTGCCTCAAAAGTCTCTGCTGCTGTGCGTCTCCTGTCTGGACGCATCCAGCCATCACATAAACATGCACTGAGAGTCTGTGCATTAAGCCCTGCTTCAGCGCTCCGACCCTGCAGCCTGCCGACAACACAGCAGCCCCACTCTGGTTACGCCTGGCAAAGGGACTGTAGTGCCCCCACCCCGTGTGCTTTGCAATGGCCAGCCCCTCTTCTGGATCGTTGAGGGAGGGATGAACATCTGTTTCCTCCTTTAAAGAAACAAAAAGCACTTTACAGCTTATTACAGGGGTGACCAAACTGTGGCCCTTGAGGCGCATGCAGTCCCCCCCTCCCCCGTCCCCCATTCTCCACCTACCAGACTGAGGTGGGGAGAACTCGGGGTGCAGGGGTGGGGCGAGGGGCTTCTGCCAGAGACGATTGGTCCCTGCTGAGAGTGGGGGGGGCACAATTAAAAAGTTTGCTCCCCTCAACAGCTTGAGTCATACGCCCAGGCATGCCCCCCCCCCGCCCTCAGTGCCCCTCCCTGCAGCTCCCAGGTGTCAGCTGCACATGGAGAGGCAGGGGAGCTGCAGGGAGGGGCCTCTGCTTTAGCTCTGCAAGGACAGGCAGCAGCAAAAGCAGCAGCTCCCAGCTGCTCTCCCCATGGCCGCAGCTCCCAGCTTGCTGGCTCCAGCAGCTGCCTTGCAGGGAGGGCCCAGCTAGGGTGACCAGATGTCCCAATTTTATTTGGGTCTTTTTCTTATATAGGCTCCTATTACCCCCCACCTCCTATCCCGATTTTTCACACTTGCTGTCTGGTCACCCTAGGCCCAGCAGCACCAGGTGACAGAGTGGGGTCAGCAACCCTGGCAAAAATCGGGGTGTGGGGGTCACACATCGCCTCTGGCTTCTGCCCAGCAGGGAGGGATTTTTGGGGCTCAGAGCTTCAAGCAGGAGTGGGGCTGAAGCCCAGCAGGCGCGCCCCAGCTCTCGAACTTCTGAAGATTGTCGTGTGTGGCTCAGATGGTCAGTAAGTTTGGCCACCCCTGGCTTATTAACTTCACTGGGAGATTGCTAGTGGCTTAAGAGTGTGCGCCAATGCTCAGCAGACAGGACTCTTGGGTTCTACTTGGGCCTTTCACTGTGACCTTGAGCAATTTGCTTTACCTCATGTTCCTCATCTGCAACGGAGAAAAACCAGGTTGTGAGGCTTCTCTGCAGAGCACTTTGAGAGCCCACGGATGGAAGGTACCAAGCACTGGTGTTTTATTATTAGGAACCCAAGAGAGAATCCTCGTTTGTTGGGGTGGCACAAGTCCTGGCTCTAGAGTGCTAGTGGGTGGATTGTAGGCTACGCGTGGGAGCCAGCCTGTGTCTGTGCCGGGAGCTGGGAAGAGCCGAGACAGCGGGAGCCTGGGCATGTGGGAGTTGTCTTGATTGTCACGTCTCTCATCTGAATGCAGAAATCCAGGGTCTGTGGCCATTCTTTCTTTTAGAGTCTGACAGCAAAAATAATCTGTCTGTTATAAAAGCCTTTTGCTCCCGTCTCTCTCTGTCTGTCTCCTGCACTGAGCAAGAGCGAGAGAGACAGAGGGCCAATCACTCATGCTGCCATGCCATTATGTCAACCCGGTGTCTGAATTTTTAAAAATGGCCATGTTAGGGGCTTGCATACACTCAGTGGCATTCATATTTATGATTGATGCTGAACACTGGGGATCATTTGTCTCGCTGCAGAAATTGGTTTGAGTTTCATGAGATTCGCCAGGCCCTGAGGAACAGTGAGGCAGGTGCAGTGATGCTGTAATAACCCACACAGAGAAAAAAGAAAATGGGGGACTAGGCTTTGGGGGTATGTGTGTGAAGGCTGTGGGTGCGTGTGTGTGTTGAAAATCACAGCCCAGCCCTAACATATGTGACTAACTTTTAATCAATAAAGCACAAAACTCTACCAGCTCTCGAGTGGAAATTTCAGTAGCACTCAGCTCTGTCCTACCTCTGCTCCCATCAAAGTCGACAGCAGAATCAGGCCAAGGCTGACACGGTGGAAGATCCTGCTTCCATTGCTCAAACCAACTTCCAGCAGTAGCCACTCTTTGCTGGAATCCCTCCTCCATGGGGACACCCCACCCCACCCCACGGCCTCTAGACACAGGCCAGACTTAGGCCTTGTCTACACTAGAAAATGCTGCATGGGTATGATCACACCCTCCATGGGTCAGAGTCAGGGCCGGCTCCAGGCACCAGGCAACCAAGCTGATGCTTGGGGCGGCACCTGGAGGGGGGCGGCGCGGCGCTCCGGCCGCCGGGGAGAGCGGGTCCACAGCCGGGCTCGCCGCCCTCCCCCCGGCGCTCTGGCCGCCCTCCCCCCTGCGCCCTCCCCCCGGCCGCTGGGGGGAGATCGGCGAGCCCCTGCTGGGGCTCGCCACCCTGTGCTCTGGCCGCCGGGGGGAGAGCCGAGCCCCAGCTGGGGCTCGCCGCCCTCTCGCCACCCTGCCCCCTGTGCCCTGGCCGGGAGGAGAGCCGAGCCCCAGCCGGGGCTCGCCGCCCTGCCCCCGGCGCTCTGGCCTCCGGGGGGAGAGCCGAGCCCCCGCCGGGGCGCCCCCCCCCCCCCGCGGGGCCCCCGCCCCCCCCCCCCCCCCCGCCGGGGGGGGGGGGGGGCTGGAGGCTTTTTTGCCTGGGGCGGCAAAAAAGCCAGAGCCGGCCCTGGTCAGAGTTACCACTGAGACAAGCCCAACCCACTATCCCAGGTCCAGATTTTGATAGTGGCTCCTATTTTCATGATGGACTGAACCATAACTCCAGATCTAAAATCCCCCTCCCACCCAAATTCTTGGCTCAGGGTTTAGCTTTTTTTAATTTCTGGGGGCACTGAAAAGTCGATCCGAAAAGTAGGAACCACTTGCAGACCCTGGACCTGGGATTGGAGGGCTCATATCAACAGTAATTCTCCCCGCCCCCCCCCCCACCCGGGTTTGATCATATCCAGAGCAGAGGTGAAGTGTGGCACTTGGAAGCACAAGGCACATGTCGATCTTCCTGCCTGGGGCAACAGGCTGTATTAATTTCAGTGCAGCAAGAGCAAACCCAAAGAAGAATTGAAATTCAGGATGAGCAGAAAGGCCCTTCTGATGCTCTTCTGTCGGGGGTTGGGAGAGGGGTTTTGTCAGGGGCAACAGAGCCCTCTAGTGCCTGATTACTCCTAATGGACAACTTGAAAGAGCAGCCTCCCAAACACTTACTGCTGGGCACCATCTTTGCTACTGCATGGCAACCGCCCCAGGTGGTTCTAGCAACAACCCCGTGATAGCAAAAGAAGCAACCTGGGCCCAATCCTCCCAGTCATTGGCTTCCAAAGGGCTGAGGAACAAGGGATGCAGGCCTGAGCTCTGGCTTGCACAGAGGTGTAACATTTCTTGTACACTGAGTGGACTCCATAGTAAATCGGAGAGTCTGGGTCATCCCTGACCTGTGAATTGTCCAGTGCTGATGGGGCGAGATAAGCATTCAGTACAAAACTGCTTTTCTTTTTTCTATAGTGTCTCCCGGAGTTTTGTCATGCTAGATGGAGGCGCTGAGGATCACATGGTATCAGTGACAGCCCCGGTGTCTAGTAAATACACTCGAGCACGTGTCAGAGCAATAACAGGGACTTACCAAGTCTGTGCAGGGGCCCCAAAATGCACAACGCCCCGAGCGAGCGCTCACTGCTGTTTAGACAGGCCTGCAGCACTTGGAACAGCCAAACTGAATTATCCAGTCCAGACTCATCACTGGGAGAGTGCCCTGCCCCAGCTGCTTCAGAGGAAACCTCCTGGTGGGCAATTATGGAATAACCTGTCCATGGAGGAAGTTTCTCCCTGACTCCAGGGAGTCAATGTCAGTTAAGATGTTGAATCGTGCCCTGAACGTTTCACCCTATTTTTCCCTAACACAACAGTGATTCTTATTATCCATAGACCTGTCCAATCCTTTTTCAATCCTGCTAAGCTTTTGCCCTCAGTCATATCTTGTAGGAATGAGTTCCACAGATTAATTATGCTTTGTGGACAAACGAAAAGAAAGAAAGAAAGAAAGAATTTCCTTTTCATCAGTTTTAGATTTGCTGCCTTTCAGTTCCATTGGCTGCCCCCTAGTTCCTGTTTTACCAGAAAGAGTACAGAGGAGCACCCAGTCTATCTTCTCCTTCCTCTTCATTACTTTGTATCTTTCCACCACGTCCCCTCTTACCCGCCTCCTCTCTTAACTACATACCACTCCTCCCCATATGAACTGCCTGCTCCACGTTCCGGCTCACCTGGGGCCTCTCCGAAAGAGCAGCTTTTTCAGGCTGCCCCGAAACTGGTCCGAAAGGGAGAAGCAGATGAGGGGGCTCACGGAGCAGTTGGAGTAGGCTAGCACCATGGCCAAACTAGAGGCCACGAAAGCCGCAGGCGTCTGAGAGAGGCGGTGAGTGGCAGAGAGGTAGATCACCACAGAACAAGGTATCCACATCAGTACAAAGACCGTCACCACGGTCAGTATCATGACAGTGGCCTTCTGGTTGAGTTGGGTGCTCCCTGACGAATGGACCACATGGGTGCTCCGGCACCAGAGGGATTGGACAATCCTGGAGTAGCACAGGAGCATCAGCAGCACAAAGGGGAGAAAGGCAACACCCCCGAAGAGGAGGAAGTACAGGAAGGTTTGCTCCGGGGTCAGGAGGAGCACGCAGTAATGGGTGTCTCCAACCGCCATGACCCTTTGGTGCAGCCAGTTGGGGATGGAGATGAAGAAGCCCAAAAGCCACATGCTCATACACAGCAGGAGCCTCTGGACCTTACTGGTGGAGAAGGAGCAGGTGGGATGGACCACGGCCATGTAGCGCAGGATGGATGTGGCCACCATGCTGTAAAAGCTGCAGAACATAGTCCACATGGAGAGGCTCTGGCTGCTGACACAGATGGTCACCCCCATCTGCCAGTCCTCCTGGAGAAAAGTCAGCAGCAACACCGTGACGTTGTAGAGGAGGAAGAGCAGGTCAGAGATGGTGATGTTGACCATGAGGGTGCTGGTCAGGGTGGAGATGTGGCTGCTGCTGCTCTGGAGACCCTCGACCAGGACCAGCAGCATCAACAGGTTTCCTACAAGACCGACTAACAAGATCAGGCTGCAGAAAGCGGCAAAGACGTATCTGAGCTGCCTCACGGTCAAGCCAAGGAAGCTGTGTTCCGTGCCGCGTGCGGCGGTGTCGTTCAGGGTGCTGTCGGGGGCAAGGAAGACAACGGCTGTGGTGGCTGGGAAATCCATCGTTCCAGCTTGAATGAAAGCAGAATAACAGAGTCTAGAATAATAATAACCAATAATACCCACTGGGTCCTGCTGTTGTACCTGCTGTCTGGCCATCCCATGCACTTTACAAACATAGCAGCAGCCCTGGCAGGAAGGGGATTAGCCTAACTTTACAAATGGGGAAACTGAGGCACGCAGGGACACTAATTTACCCAAAGTCATGCAAGGAGTCAGTAAGGGCAGGGCACAGACTCCAGGAGTCCCACTAGCGTGACCAGACAGCAAGTGTGAAAATTGGGATGGGTTGTGTGTGTGTGGAGGGGGGGTAATCGGTGCCTATATAAGAAAAAGCCCTGAATATCGGGACATCTGGTCACCCTAGTCCTGACTCCTTGCCCTGTGCTTAGCCCGATGTGGGCAGGGATCGCCCTGTGCGTATCCACTAGCCAGGTGCGACGCCAGAACGATGCTCAGTCTGCCATCATCGTTCACCATGAGGCTACTCCCGAATGGCTCTTCTCCGGCCGCTCAGTTACTGCCCATCCCCCCGCCCCCATTGTGCAAAACAGCAGCTCCTGGGTCTTGCTCAGTTCTGCGTATTCGGCACCTTTGGGTGCCAGCAAGTGCTCAGCACCTTTGCCTGCTGCAGGGAGCATCCTGTCTAGGGGATGGGTTATTCCTATTTCCCTTCTGATTCTTTGAGAGCTAACACTGCAGTGTAGCTGCTTCAGGACTCCCAGTGTAACCAACCCCCTCTAGTGGGCTCATGAGCCACCACAGCCTTGGCTAACAGAGCTGGGTCAATAAGCTCAAGGGACAGAGACTTGTGCTGTTGGATCCAGAGAGGCCGGGTTTGGTCCCTGCTGCTGTAGCGTTCCTGCCTGCTTAGCCAGCTGCTCCACTAGAAAGAGCCGATTTGCTGCTGGTCAAGCTGCCATGGGCTGGAGAACGTGGTTAGAACATAAGAACAGCCGCACTGGGTCAGACCAAAGGTCCATCTAGCCCAGTATCCTGTCTTCTGACAGTGGCCAATGCCAGGTGCCCCAAGGGAATGAACAGAACAGTAATCATCAATTGATCCATCCCCTGTTGCCCATTCCCAGCTTCTGGCAAACAGAAGCTACGGACACCATCCCTGCCCATCCTGGCTAATGGCCATTGATGGACCTACCCTCCATGGATTTATCTAGTTCTTTTTCAAACCCTGTTATAGTCTTGGCCTTCACAACATCCTCTGTCAAGGAGTACCACAGGTTGACTGTGCGTTGTGTGAAGAAATACTTCCTTTTGTTTGTTTTAAACCTCCTGCCTATTAATGTCATTTGGTGACCCCTGGTTCTTGTGTTATGCGAAGGGGTAAATAACACTTCCTTATTTACTTTCTCCACACCAGTCATGATTTTATAGACCTCTATCATATCCCCCCGTAGTTAAACAAAAAGCCTTGTTCTTTGAACCTGCAATCAGCCACCTGCGGGGGGGGGGGGGGGGGGGAATCTTGAGCCCTGAACAAGCAGATGCTGTTTCACATGCGGCAACATCAGCCAGGTACTGTGAGGCCAAGTGACTCTTGACTTTAACTTATGGGAAAAGAACAAAGCAGGAAGGAACACGAGTAAGATCCCCATGAGAGTGAGTACAACACTCCACTACGCAGCCATCTGAACCCACCAGAAATCGGCTGTCTGCAGACAGTGGAAATGTAAAGGTACAGTAGCCGAAAACAAAATCTAGCACGTAGCTAGGTAACTCCCAGACCCCCCCCACGCCTCCTGCCTGCCCCCCCCCCCAACTAGCTCTTTGAGCCTCCTTCTGCTTAGGCAGAAAAATGCTTTGAGAAAATAACCTTTGGAAATAAACTCATCCATTTCTGCCCCCTCCCCTGCCCTCCCACTCTCCCCCCATCTCTCTAGCCAAGCCGTTTATTCTCTAGTGCCCTGCCCGGGGGAGTCGACTGAACAGATGAAGGTTCCATCATCTCTTTCTTTTCTACAACATCTGCATTGCAGAAGCAGCGTATGTGTCCTGTCAGCTCACTGGGAGGAAGGGCCGGCCTTGCATTCAGGTTCTGGGCGTCAGGATTCCTGGGTTCTCTTCCTAGTTCTGTCATGGGTTCACTGTGTGACCATGGGAAAGTCAGTTCCCTTCACTGTGCCTTGGTTCCTCCTGTGCGAAGGGGAAATCATGACACTCACCTCCCTCCTGGGGGCCGGGAGCAAGGCTAAGTGACTTAATGCTTATGGAGCGCTCAGACCCCAGCGTGACGAGGACCAATAACTGAGTCAGTGGAGATAAAGCAGGGAGGATGCTGGTATACAGGACCCAGAGCCACCTCTCAGCCTTCAGACCCACATGGTCTCCACATTTGCCCTAGCTCAGAAACTCCCATGTTCTCAGCCTCCTAGATTTCTCCTAGTCTAGGGCTGGTCCCTTGTTCTGGTCTCTGCCCCTACCTCACCCTATACTCACACCACCTCCCATGCCCCAACCACCCTCATTCACACCCTTTAACTGGCTTCTCTGCTGGCTGCCAACCTGACACTGCTGAGTAACAAAGGGACACTGGGAGAGGGACCGTGACCCTCCAGGCGCGTTGCACATGAGCCACCTAATGAGGATTAGTTTCTGCCAGCCTGGACGTGCAAGGCTCCATGTCAGGTTCTCAATCACCTAGGCCAGTTAGAGGTGAATCCTCTGCATCCACTCAATGAATTCCGGTGTTATCGCGTGACTAGCAACTAGGACGCCTGCCCCATTGGCTTGGCATTTAGCTCACAGCTTCATTCCCTCTGCCACTTTGGTCATTCTCATTGTAAAACAGGAACACAGCTCAGCTCTCGCCAGAAAGGACCATTGTGATCATCTAGTCTGACCTCCTGCACAGCACCAGCCACAGGACCTGCCTGGATTCATTCCTGTGTGAACGAGAGCAGATCTTTGCTAAAAAAAATCCCATCTTGATTTTTAAATCGTCAGCAATGGAGAATCCTCCACAACTCTCAGTAAATTGGTTAATTGCTCTCATTGGTAAAAGCAGATGCTGTGTTTCCAGTCTGAACTGGTCTAGCTTCAGCTTCCAGCCATTGCACCATGGCAGATCTTTCAGTGCTAGACTGAAGAGCCCTGTTCAGTATTCGTTCCCCGTGTAGGCTCTCAGTGATCAAGTCACCCCTCAAGCTTCTCTTGGTTAAGCTGAACAGATTGTGGATCTGGCCAAGGAGCTCAAAGATCCATAGCTACCTGAGGCCCAGTTTTGGCTCCACTGCAAGCCGCAAAATTCCCCTGGCCTCTGCAGGCACCAAAACTCCCTCAGTGGCTACGTTTTCCAGAGTAAAAGTCCCTCGGCCTCTGTGTTTCTGCCTCGTTCCGGACCTCTCTCCTGACTTACCCCAGAGCGATTCAGGGACCAGGGAAAGAGGCATTCGGCCCCCTAAGACGCGGGCGGGGTCCGATGTGGTAGGTGCACTTAGAGGCCACTCACCAGATCAGGTCCCATTTGCAATCTGGCCAGAGAAGGAGAAAGCGGTGCTGGTGCCACTGCCCAGCGGTTTGAGCATGCACCTGGGATGTGGGAGACCCAGGGTCTGTTCCCCCCTCTGCTACAGGGGGAGGAAGGATTTGAACAGGGCTCTCCCACCTCGCAGGGGAGAGCACTAATCACTGGGCTAAGAGTTATCAGGTGGGCACCTCCTCTGGCCATTCTGTGTGGAGCAAGGCATGTGCCTAACTCATTCCCGGAAGAAACGCCTTAAGTGCCTGGAGCTCCCTGCCTCCAGGTTCCCCTTCCTGGATCACTAGCAGAGCTAGGCGCCTCTCTCTGAGAAAACAGAGGCTTAGCACAGCCCACCGCTCAGCGTCTCCCCTTTGCTAGCTCAGGCAGCTCCGCACCCAGCGTCTGGCTCGGTGGGTCCCATTCTAAGGTGCCTGGCTCTGCCCAGTCTCCAAACAGGAGCCTGGGCGCCTGACCCGGCTTTGCGGATCGCAGTGTTGTTCTGTGATTTTGTAGGCACCTAAACGTTCGGCACCATGACACTCAGTGTTGCAAATGCCTGAGTCCCTTCATGGCTCCCACCCCTAGAGTCTATCGCAGTGGCCAGCAGCAGCAGGCACTGGAGAATGACAGCAGAGAGGCAGAGCAGCGGGTCCAGAGACTTCCTATTCATGGCACTAAGAAGACAGGGCATCCAGACGTGGCATCAGTCTACACTCGGCTCAATCTTTCAACTGCAGCGGCTTGAACGCCCAGGCTAATGGACACTTGCTGCAATCCCTGTGCCAAACCCAGCAACTGCTGCAGGGAAATGGCTCTTCTGAAGCCAATGAAACACCTTCTCTCTCACCCCAGGGACTGAGCCATTTGTACCACCTGCTGCTGGACGAAGAAAACTCACCTGGCTCAGGAGTCTAGATGCAGGCCGGCCGGCTGGGCGAGGGCAGTGCTTGCATCCTTCTAGGCTGTGTCAGCAGCTGCAGGGCATATTATGCTCCCTGGCCACATGGGAAATGGGGAGGGAAGAGAGCAGTTTCCCCCAGGCTCCCTGGGGCTGGGCAAATCAGGCTAGAAAGACTCAGTTCTCTGTGCAGACTTGTCCCAAAGCCGCCTGTGAAGGGGGGTGTGGAAAGGGGAAGCTATTTTAATCCTCAGCTTTCCAAAGATGTGTAGAACCAAGTCCCCTGCGATCACTCGTGGTCACTAACGAGCCACTGGCAGGATTTTGCAAGCCAGGGGGGTTGTTAATTTATGCCTCCGTAACCCTCCCCAGCAGTTCCCAGTGGGCGTGCTGCATTCTCCGCTTCCTCTGCTGCAGCATCGGCGGGGTCGGGTGGGATCCAGCCCGTGGGCAGTGCTGGGCTGGATCGAAGCTTCCATACAAAGGCTGGGACCATGTGGCCTGGGAAGGGCTCTCAGCTGCCGTAATAGCAACCAGTCGCCCCTCTACACCCTGTCCCAGAGCACTTGGCCTTTTTCCAGAGCCCTCCATCCAACAGTCCCTAAACACTTTGCGAACACTAGTGCCTTAGAGCCAGATTTCCAAAGCTATTTAGGCACTGAATGATGCACAGAGGTGCCGAGTGAGATTTTTCACACAGCCCCACCGAAGTGCCTAACTCCTACTGGAATCAGGGCGGGTAGGTGCTTTTGAAAATGCCACTAAGCATCTCTATACATCTTGAGGTGCTTAAATCCCTTTGGCAATCCAGCCATTAGAGCAGTGGTCCCTAACCTTTCTGTTGCAATAGCATATTCATGTTCCCAGAAGAGTGTGGCGGGCGCCGGACAACCAGCCACTGAAATGCTGCCGAGAAGCAGCAGCATCGAGAAGTGTCACCGCCAAAATGCCGCCGAGAAGCAGTGGCATTTCAGTGGCAACGCTTCTTGGTGTTGCCGCTTCTCGGTGGCATTTTGGCAGCTGGTTGTCTGGCGGCCGGGCTCCTCAGCGGCGGGTTGGCTGGCGGAAGCGCTCCCTTGGCAACACCATGGCACCCGTGGGCACCGCGTTGGGGACCACTGCGTTAGAGCCTCACAGCTCCCCTCTGCCAGCAGGACCCCAAGTGTCATTTCCCTAGCTTCCAAATGGGGAAACCGAGGCACAGAGAAGTTGTGACTTGGCCACAGTGGCAAAGGACAGTGCGGCAGAGCTGGGAACAGTTGCCAGGAGCCTGGTGCTAAGTGCTACCTGCTGGGCCACTCTCCCTCCATTACAGAGCACCATCAGCCTTGGGATTCACTAGCATAGGAGGGCATGGGAGGAGTTCCACATCCTGGAAGGGCCAGTGACAGCGAGCGGTGAATGGAAGAATGGCCTCATTCCACAGCCCCAAGAGGCAGTCAGGGCCACCGGCTTTGTATGGTACCTTGGGCATGTCCCCTCACTGCTCCAGGCCACGTTTTCTCTGTCTGTACCACGCAGCATCTCTAATTTAGCCCCTTCCCATTGGAGGATCTCCAAGTGTTTTATAAGTGCCAATGGATTAGACCTCCCAGTGAGAAGGATAATCATAGAAACATAGAATATCAGGTTGGAAGGAACCTCAGGAGGTCATCTAGTCCCACCCCCTGCTCAAAGCAGGACCAACCGCACTTACCAGACCTGAAAACTGAGGCCTCGAACATTGAAGTGACCTATCCAAGATCACACAGTGAATCTGAGCCAGGGCCCGGAATAGATGCCAGTTCTTCCTGCCTGCAGCATTTATCCTCGCTCTGGCAGATGGAGAGGAGACGCAGCGGCACACAGGAGAAGGATCTGGCTGGTTTAAAGAGTCCCCTTACGGTGACCAACTGTAATGGCGGTCAATAGCACAGTGGCTGCTGCCATGTGATGCCCAAGTATTGCTCTAGGCTAGCTGTGCCAATAAAGCAATGCTGGACCTGTTCCTGCATATGCCTGGCCTTGTAGCAGCATGGGGCAGTGAGAGGCGCAGTGGGTTAACCCAGTGCCACTTCTCCTCCCTGGAGACCTTAGCTGGAAGCCGGCTAGAATTTCAAGTGACAAGAGGTTTGGGCAGCAGCTCGCTGGAGTTCCATTGGTGCATAGCAAAGAACCACCCCATGCACAGCAGGGCCTTCTGTTCTGCTTTCTCCTTACTGCTTTCCCCATGTCCAGATGGATCTCTGTGGTGAAATGTCCCACTCGTCACCCCGTTGGCTTGATGTCAGATGAGCGACAGCATCTACATTCATCACAGAATGACTCGCCTGTGTGCAGTGCCCTTCACATGGCCTGTAGCTCCCCCAAATTAGAGCCAGGGCAGAGAACCAAGTAACAGCAAATATTCCAATATATAGTAGAAAACAATGCAACATACACACTGAAACTGGGTCACCACTACCTATAATCATTGTCAGCACTTAATTTGACTCAGTCATAATTAGCTCTAACAAGTACACTCTGATTTTAAGCAATTAATGTCTCATTTCAATTATATATGTTAACAGGGTATAAATAGGATCCAATTTTCTTGCACAGTAATGGCTGACCTAGCCATGGCACTGTTAAAACCATTCTTGCACTAACCATTGTATTGTCCGCTCAAGAACGGGGGTTATAAAGACTCAGTGTTGGCCCCTCTCTGCTCCCATCGGAGTTAATGGTAAAACACCCATCGAGTTCAACCAGAGCAGAGTTAGGGCAGCGCTGAGCACTTCTGAAAAATCTCACCCTGTGGCCTATTGAAGTCACAGACTCATCGACTTTAAGGTCAGAGGGGCCCATCGTGATCAACTAGTCTGACCTCCCGCACATCACAAGCCTCAGAACCTCACCCACCCGGTCCTGTAACAGACCCCTAACCTCTGGCTGAGTTACTGACGTGCTCAAATCATGGCTTAAAGCCGTCAAGTTACAGAGAATCCACCACTGACACTAGTTTAAACCTGCAAGTGACCCATGCCCCGTGCTGCAGAGGAAGGTGAAAAAACCCCAGGGTCTCTGCCAATCTGAGCTGGGGAAAATTCCTTCCTGACCCCAGATATGATGATTAGCTAGACCCTGAGCATGTGGGCAAGACCCAGCAGCCAGACACCCAGGAAAGAATTCTCTGTAGTAACTCAGAGCCCTCCCCATCTAGTGTCCCAATCCCATCATGGGCCGCTGGAGATATTTGCTACTAGCAGTTGCAGATCGGCTCCATGTCACTGTAGCCAGTCGCATCACACCCTCCAGACCCTTATCAAGCTCAGTCTTGAAACCAGTTTTTTTGCCCGCACTGCGCCCCTGGGAAGTCAGTGGGAGCTTTGTCCTGAACTTCAATGGGGCCAGTATTTCACTCCTAGACGTCTGTGGACAGTCACCCACCATTGCACTAGCACTGTTGGTGGCAGTGGCAGAATAAACAAGGGCCATGTGGCCATCGGTGTTTATTCCAAGAGGCCACCTGGGAATAATGCCCTATTTTCACACACTGATGAGCTTTGAGAGCCAGATGTGGAAGCTCTGCAATAGCACAGGCACGGATGTGTGAATAATTGAGCTCTCGGGTCACTTGCAGTACCAAACAATTGGAAAAAAATAGTTTCGGGTCAACTTGAAAAATTTTGCTTCAATTTCTTTCACAAACTGAAAAGTAAAAAAAAAAAAAAAAGAAAATTCCTTTCCGGTGGGAGGAGACATTGGACATTGTTGGAACGTTTTATACTTTTTTATTTTAATAAAATCGAAGTAACTTTCTAAATGCAAAGTCATTTGGAATCAAAAAGTTGAAAATGGTTTTGAAAATGTTAAAAAGGAAACATTTTGATTTTTTTTTAGAATTTTTTTTAGGTTTGGTTTTAATTGAAACAATCCAGCCTAATCAACACAATGTCACAAAATGTTTCCGTTGCCCCAAACCTACATTTTTTGGCCAAAAAAAATTTCGGATCAAAAATTCCGTCTCGCTCTAGTTCTCCTGGCATTTCCAGGCTGAACTGACTGTCATGAGGGAGCCCGTTGCCAGGGCTTTGTCTCCAAGGAGGGTCAGTGGCAGCTGGGAGCTGTAGCCCAGACAGTGATCTCCACTCTGCACACCTGCCTCCTCCTCTCCACTCCACTCTCCACTTGTAGTGCCCCCTGACCAGTTTTTTTCAGCTGGAGCCGAGGTTGGTCGGAGAAACCGAAGAAGCTGGCAGGGCTGACACAGCAGTTGGACCAGCCAAGCAACATGGACCATGAAGACCGGAGGGTGCTGTGGCAAACTGTGGTTCACCAGCAGGAAGGTCACCACCCAATGTGGCATCCACACAATCACGAGGCTCATCACTATGTTGAAGACCTTGGTGGTGACCTGCCTACAGTTGTGCCACCAGCTCTCGGTGCAGATGAGCCCTCCACTGAGGCACCAGCAGAGCTGGCTGATCTCCCAGTAGCACGCTGCCGTCAGGAGTGCAGCAGGGAGGAAAGCCATGCCAGACGAGAGAGAGAAGGAGAGCACTCTGCAGCTCCATCGTGCAGGACACGTGGTGGCAGCGCTGGCTCTCGGTGCTCATGACCTGCTGGTGCATCGAGCTGGGAATGGAGAGTGCAAAGCCCATGAGGCACATGAAGCTGGGCAGCAGGAGCCTTTGGCGGCGAGTGGAGGAGATGGACCATGGCCAGGTAACGCAAGACTGAGGTGGCCACCGTGCTAGGGTTGCCAACTTTCTAATTGCTGAAAAACAAACACCCTTCCCTGTCCTGCCTCTTCCCCTGAGGTCCTGCCCCTACCCCACCTCTTCCCACGAGGCCCCACCCCCGCTCACTCCTCTCCCCCCAGCTCACTCTCCATACCTCCCTCCGCTTCCCCGCTCACTCTCCTCTCCCAGGACTCACCTCTGCCTGCAGAGCCAGGCTGGGAGGAGCCGACGTGGAGCCTGCCCAATCAGGGCACAGCAGGGTGGAGGGGAGGGTCGTCCCTGGAGCAAGGGGCAGGGAGGGGTCGGTCCCTGTAGCGAGGGGGCAGGGTTGGAGCAATCGGGGACAGGATTCCCCCCCGGGTGGCGGCATGGAACTCTTGGAGCCCGTCCGGAAGCCAGCCACTGCTCTGTCAGGCGTCAGCAGCTGAGCACAGAGCAGCTCCTCCATGGGGCTCCAGACGCCGCTGCCGTTCCTCCCACCCCCAGTGGCAGAGGCAGTTACTGCGGCCAACCGGACTTTTAGCGTCCGGTCAGCTGTGCCGACTGGATCCTGCCAGGTTCCCTTTTCGACTGGACGTTCCCGTTGAAAACTGGACACCTGGCAACCCTATCTCGATGAGAGACATAGGGCTTTTTGCGCAAAAGTTTTGTAGACAAAGTGCCAGTGTAGACGCTGCTGCTCATTATGTCGACACAACTGGCCTCCCCCAGTATCCCACAATGCCTACCATGACCTCTCTGCTCACGGTTTTGAAGGCTGCCCAGCAGGCTTGAGCACCCCCCACCCCTTCAATGCTCCAGGAAGCTTTGACATTCCTCAGCCTGGAGAGCTCACAGAGCCAGAGGCGCCAACTTTCTGAGTTCCCAGGGGCTGCTCGAGCCCCGCTCTGCCCCAGGCCCTGCTCCCACTCCACCCTTTCAGGGGTGAAAGTGAGGTGGTACGGGACGGTACTCCGTACCAGTAAGAACCCGCACCGGCCCATACCCAGCCCACATTAAAGCGCTGCCACGGCAGCGCTTTAATGTCCCTGCCCCTTTTGCCTCCCCTGGCGGGGGCCCTGCCAGTAGGGTCCATACCAGCAGGGCCACCGACGGGGTGGGGGGCGCAGCAATGTTAAAGCGCTGCTGCGGCAAAGGACCCTGCAGCACTTTAACGTCCCTGCCCATTTTGCCCCCCCCACCTCTGGCCGCTGACAGGCGGGGGGAGCAAAGGGAGCAGCTGCCCTGGGGCCGGTGATTTAAAAGGGCGTCCGGAGCTCCAGGCCCTTTAAATCAGCCCTGGAGCCCCGGGCGGCGCAGGCCAAGGGCTGGCTGGGAGATGCTGACCCCCCTAGCCCCGCCCCTTCCGCCCGAGGCCCCACCCCATCCGGGGGCCAGAGCCACCCCCCCGGTACCAGTAAGTGTCCTCAGTTACTTTCATCCCTGACCCCTTCCCCCAAGGTCCCACCCCCGCCCCACCTCTTCTCACCCCACCCCACCGCCGAGTGCACCCCGCCCTTGCTCTGTCTCTTCCTGCCCCTGCTCCTCCCTCCAGAGCCTCCTGCATGCTGCTGAACAGCTGATCATGGTGGGCAGGAGGTGCTGGGGGGGAGGGGGAGGAGCTGATTGGCGGGGCCCACCAGTGGGTGCTGAGCACCCGCTATTTTTTTCCTGTGGGTGCTCCAGTGCCGGAGCACCCACGGAGTTGGCGCATACGCACAGAGCTGCTGAGGATGCTCCTCCTGGTAGCTGAGGAGGCTGTGGGAGAACTCGGAGGGAATCACAGAACCATAGGCAGGCAGGCAGAGTGGGCTGCTGCTGCTGGGGGAGGGGGAGAGACTGCTGTGCTGTGCAGAGCTGGGGGCTGATCGGGGGGATGTCCCCCTCCTCTGGGGACTGATGGGGGGTGTCCCCCTCCCCCAGAATTGGTTGTTTAGGCTGCTGTCTGAACTTAAAGACTGCATGCCGACACTCCGCAACAAACGCACTGTTTCTGTCTCTCTCCCCCCCCCCCACACACACGCTCTCCCTGTCACACACTCTTCCCCCTCCCCTCACACACACACCCGTCACTTCAGTTGAAAAGCGGCTGGCAATCTAGTAGGATGCCCATGGGATGAAGGGATTGAGAAACCTGCATCATGTGACACTGTCCCTGCCCCATGAGGCATTGCAAACCCTTCCCAAAGCACCTGCAGCCAGTTGCACAGTGGAATAGCTACCCCACAATGCACTGCTCTCTGTGTCGATGCAGGAGCTGCTAATGTGGATGCACTCTGCCGACACAAGGCACATAGTGTGGACATGCAACAGAGGTTTAATTAAAGCAGTATAACTTTTGTCGACAAAACTCTGCAGTGTAGAAAAGGCCTTAGGGACATCAGCAGATGTCCACCTCGAGAATGCCATGGTAACTAAGTGACCTATGTGCTAATGAACTAGCGGCAAAAGGATTAATAACCGTGGGAGAAGGGCACCCCAACATTAGTAGGGTTAGGAGCTACAGATTAGGAAAAGGGGAGAACCCCCTAGTGACCATGCTTAGGCAGAATGGCATCAGCATAACACAGTATAAAAGTTGTAGCCCGGCCTGGTTGCAGCTCTTGGGAGGTGCCAGGATGGCGACCACGGCTGATGGTGATGAGAAGATGATGCTAAAGACAATGATTAACACTTTCGGTTGTTCTGCAGGGGAGGGTGGGAGGATGTGGATTCTCAGCTCACTCTGTATTATCTCGCTCTACCTTGCTGGGCTGGAGGGGCTATAACTTTGCTAACTGTTAATAAAACTATTACTTTTACAGAAGGTTTTTCCTACGTATGAGTGTTGCAACTATGTACGTTGGGGTTCTCAGTGAAATAGGAATTCAAATTATGCTGGGCCTGATCTTGGGATAAGAACCTATCAAACTTCAGAGGGTTAATTGGGAATTTTTAAGTAATCAATATGATTAACACACAATCAATAGATCAGGCACCAGTATGTCTAGCTGCAATCACACCTCCAATTGCAATGCACGGTAGCCAGGCCCATGGGAGCTGTATTCTAGCTAGTGCTGCTCAGAAGAGCAGTGACAAGGCATCTCTGGGATGGGGCATTTTGAAGTAACCTACTTTATTCTTCCCGTGTGGACCAGCAGAAAGGGACACAAAAGAGAAGGGAAAGGGAAGGGACCTGCCTTTCCCGTCTCGTGGCACTTTTCATTACTGGCCAGGAGCTTAGTCAATGCAGGGTGTTCACCATCAACAAGTCCCTGCAGGAAAAATCACTTTCTTTTCAAATCAGCCCTGCCAAGGAAAATAACAGACTTCCCAGTCAAGCCGAGCGCCCGGAGGTTCCAATAGGCACCATGGCAGAGAAAAAGAGGGGTAGCATGTTAACAAATTGCTCAGCTGATATTTCAGACAAACAGGAAACCAGCCTTTAAAATGTAGCGGGAGAGCGGGACTTACCCCACAGGTATTTGGTTATTAGTAATCGTTATTGTATGGAGCACTAAGAGGCCTCAGCCCAGATGCAGACCCCATTATGCTAGGTGCTGTACATACACAGAGGTCCCTGCCCTGAAAACCTCGCAAGCTAACTAGCCACGGCAGACAAACACGGGGCAAACGGGAGGGCTGTTAGCTCTGTTTTATAGATGGGGAACGGAGGCACAGAGAGATGAAGTGACCTACCCGAGGTCACAGGAAATCTGGAGCAGAGACAGAGGCTGAAGTGACAGCTCCCGAGTCACTATGAAATGCACAATAAAGAAACTCAACAAAAGCCAATAGACTGTTGTGCTGCTCCTTGCTCCAGCACTGGCAGCAGGAACACCAGAGCAGCTAGACGGGGTCAGACCTTCTAGCCCAGTATCCTGTCTTGTGACAGTGGCCAATGCCAGGTGCTTCAGAGGAATGAACAGAACAGAATGATTCATCCCCTGTTGTCCAGTCCCAACTTCTGGCAGTCAGAGGTTTAGGGACACCCAGAGCCTAGGGTTGCATCCCTGACCTTGGCTAATAGCCATTGCTGGACTTATCTTCCAGGAACTGATCTAACTCTTTTTTGAACTGAGTTATAGTTTTGGCCTTCACAACATCCCCTGGCAAAGAGTTCCACAGGTTGACTGTTGTGTGAATACTTCCTTTTGTTTGTTTTAAACCTGCTGCTGTTAATTTCATTGAGAGACCCCTGATTTGTGCGTTATATGAAGAAAGTAAATAACACTTCTTTCTTCACTTTCTTCACACCAGTTACGATTTTATAGACCTCTGTCATAGCCCCCCTTAGCTGTCTCTTTTCCAAGCTGAAAAGTCCCAGTCTTTTTAATCTCACCTCATATGGAACCTGTTCTATACCCTTAATCATTTTTGTTGCCCTTTTCCCATTCTAATATAGCTTTTTTGAGATGGGGCGACCAGAACTGCATACACTATTCAAGGCGTACCATGGATTTCCATAGTGGCATTATGATATTCACTGTCTTATTGTCTATCCCTTTCCTAATGGTTCCTAACATTCTGTTTGCTTTTTTGGCTGCCGCTGCCCATCTAGTGGATGTTTTCAGAGAACTATCCACAATGACTCCAAGATCTCTCTCTTGAGTGGTAACAGCTAATTTAGACCCCATCATTTTATATGAATAGTTGGGATTATGTTTTCCAATGTGCATTACTTTGCATTTATCAACATTGAATTTCTTCTGCCATTTTGTTACCCAGTCACCCAGTTTTGTAGCTCTTTGCAGTATGCTTGGGACTTAGCTATCTTGAGTAGTTTTGTATCATCTGCAAATTTTGCCACCTCACGGTTTACCCCTTTTTCCAGATCATTTATGAATATGGTGAATAGGACTGGGCCCAGTACAGACCCCTGGGGGACACCATTATTTACCTCTCTCCATTCTGAAAACTGACCATTTATACCTACCCTTTGTTTCCTATCTTTTAACTAGTTACCCATCCATGAGAGCACCTTCCCTCTTATCTCATAGCAGCTTACTTTGCTTAAGAGCTTTTGGTGAGGGACCATGTCAAAAACTTTCTGAAAGTTCAGGTACACTATATCCACTGGATCCCCCTTGTTCACATGCTTGTTGACCCCCTTAAAGAATTCTAGTGGATTGGTGAGGCATGATTTCCCTTTACAAAAACCATGCTGACTCTTCCCCAACAAATTATGTTCATCTATATGTCTGATAGTTTTGTTCTTTCCTGTAGTTTCAACCAATTTGCCTGGTACTGAGGTTAGGCTTATTAGCCTATAATTGCCAGGATCACCTCTGGAGCCTTTTTTTAAAAATTGGCATTACTTTAACTATCCTCTAGTCAGCTGATACAGAGCCTTATTTAAGCGTACTACAACTAGTACTTCTGCAATTTCATATTTGAGTTCCTTCAGAACTCTTGGGTGAATATCATCTGGGCCTGGTGACATATTACTGTTTAATTTATCAATTTGTTCTAAAACCTCCTTTAATGACACCTCAATCTGGGACAGTTCCTGAGATTTGTCACCTAAAAAGAATGGCTCAGGTGTGGAATCTCCCTCCCATCCTCAGCCGTGAAGACTGATACAAAGAATTAATATAGTTTTTCTGCAATGGCCTTGTCTTCCTTGAGTGCTCCTTTAGCATCTTGATCATCCAGTGGCCCCACTGAGTGGCAGGCTTCCTGCTTCTGATGTACTTAAAACAAAATTGCTGTTAGATTTTGAGTCTTTTATTAGTTGATCTGTGGATTCTTTTTTGGCCTGCCTAATTATCCTTCTACACTTGACTGGCCAGAGCTTATGCTCCTTTCTATTTTCCTCACTTCCAATTTTAAAGGATGCCTTTTTGCCTTGCACCGCTTCTTTTATTCTGTGGTTTAGTTAAGGTGGCAGTTTTTTGGTCCTCTTACTATTCTTTTTAATTGGGGATATACATTTAATTTGAGCCTCTATTATGATGGGTTTTTTAAATTTCCATGCAGCTTGCAGGCATTTCACTCTTGGGACTGTTCCTTTGACTTTCCATGGAAGATTGGGACCATGCCATCATCAGCACAAGCAGCTGGAACTCAGGATGCCTACTGCTCCTATTTTCATACATCCCTAGACATTAGATCAGAAACCAAGGGCCCAGGCCTGCTCCTAGTCAAGTCAGCAGGAGTTTTGCCATGACTGTGCTGGGGCCCAACCAGAAGAGAAGGGACCTGGGTGCTGGAGGATGGTTTCCATGAGGCAGCATCAGCAGGATGGGCAGCTACAGCAGCGCTCTGCACTCAGTTGCTCTGCGTTCCTGTACTACAGAAGAGCTGGGGTCAAAGCAGTGAGTTTCGGGGGATTCAGCACTATCAGTCCTACTCTCCCAGGCCACCAGACAAATGTCCAGGGCGAACACCTGTGACTGGGGAGAGCCACATCTGTGCACCCCACACGACACCTAAAGCCAGGCTTGAGCCAGGACACTCCCGATCTGCCACACATGGAGAACACCATCAGTCCTTCAGAAGTGAGCCTTGTGCAGGGCGGGTCGGGAACGGCTTGCACAGAGCTGAACGCTGCACCAGGGCTGGTGGGGCAGCGTCATGTTAAAAAGCAAGTGTGCATGTGCATGAGTGTTTTAAAAATAAAGGAGCCAAGAGTCCATCTCTCACTATGTGCATGTACAGCACCTAGCACCAAGGCCCTGATTTCAGCTGGGGGCACTGCCGTAACAGACGCCTCAGTATTGCAGGGCGAGGGACAATCTGGAACAAGCACCCAAGAGGACCAAGAATGATGAAAGCCGGGCTGCAGCAGCTTAAAGTTCTCTTGCTCTGGGACTTGTCATGAAACAAAGCCGAGGGGAGCACGGCTGCGGCCACAAGTTACACTGATCAGTGCCAGAGACCAATGACATGCTCGGCTCTCTGCCTGCAGCCTGGGCTCCGTCCTGCAGGTCAGCGCGAGCGGTGTGGGAGTGCTCAGCGCCTGGCAGGAACAGGACCTAACTGCAGAGCAGGTTTAGTCACGTCACAGGCCTGGGGAACCATGTTGCCGTTGACCTCAAGGCAAGTGTGCTCAGCCCAGCAAGCTGCTGCAGCCGATAGAAATGGAATCTTACTGGGTGAGTTCTTTGGAGAAGACAGACCCATCTTCCAGGCCAGCAACCCCTCTTTGCTCCCCATGGGACCTCATTAACACTGAGCTCATTCACACCTAGTGTTCCAGGAGCTGATGTCTCCCACCTTCCACCCCACCTGGAAACAGCAGCACCATTAATGTTCCCTCCGGAGGCCAGTGGTGCTGAATTCCCTCCCGGGGACCAAACAGCTGATTCGCCATGGAGGTGAAGCAATACACTCTCTGGGATACCACCTGAGCGCCACAGGAGAATCTCAGGGTAAAATCAGATGCATATAGAAACAAACTAATAGCCAGCTCCACCTACATGCCATAAAACGTAGCAATATTAGCGTACATTATAGCATTTCAAGAACTCCCCAGACAGGCAGCATGGCTCAGTGGCTGGGGCATGGCACTGGATCTGTGGGGTCTCTTCCTGGATCTGTCGTGGGCCTGCTGGATGACTTTGGGCAAGACACACCCCCACCTGTACCTCAGTTTCCCCTCTCATGCTCTGAACTAGTCTATAAAGACTTTGCTGGTACATAATGACACCCTAACAAAGATGCAGTGTATGCTAGCGCAGGAGTTCTTTTGCCAGTATAATTACACTACCTCTCCAAACGACATAAGCTAGCCTGTCCAAAGGTATAAGCTGATATACGCTGTGTCTATATGGGGATTTTGCCAGTGCAGGTATGTCACTTAGGGGGCATGATGTTTTCACAGTCCTGACCCACAGCTACGCTGACAAAACGCTGCCATGTAGAACTGACCTATCTCACTGATTTATGCCATACACACTTTGGGGCAGGGCCTGTCTCTCATACCAGGGCCTGCCCCACCTGCAGACTTTGTACCAATAGCACCAGTTTGGCTGGCGGCTATATACAGTTAAATGGCACAGAGCTGCCTTTTATCAGGATATTCTGTTTTATGCTAGTTCTCATACCATGCTCATCACTGGAGTTTCTGAGCATCTTCCAGCTGTGCACTAAGCAACGTGGCCAACATCTGTCACACAGTTCGCTCTCTGATCTGCCCCCTGGGGCAGCACATGCTGTGGGGTCATGTTTTGGGGGGATTTTAGGAGGGGGGTATTCTGTTTTTAAATAGCCACATTAACATAAAACTAGAGCAGAGGTGGCAAGTCAGAGAACTGTGCCTCACACTTGGATCAGAAGGTGGGGAGATTTGGGATGGCCCTTCGCTCCTGGGGGTTCGTTCCACAGCCTGGGACCGGCCTCCGAGGAAATTGTGTCTCCTGCAGAGAGACAGATTCAAGTTTAAGGCCAGAGAGAACCACCAGATGGTCCATTCTGTCCCACATATCACAGGGCACCAGCCCCACAAACCCCTTTGCCGGACTGCGGAGCATTGCACTGGGCCGGAGCAGCAGAGCCCAGAGGTTCCCAGGTCAGACAGGACCATTGTGATCCTCTAATCGACAGAGTTCAGGTTCTTACAGCTACCTGGGCCCAGGCCACGGAGCCCCATGCAGAGGCCTGTTCTCTGGGATGCCGGGGTAGAGAATGTAGGATGGGTGCGATGTGCTCACGGGAGCCTGTGGTGGTGAGGAGACATGCTGCACCGTTCTGGACTAAGTGGAGTTTCATCAGCACTAAAGGCTTCCTGCCCAGGTGTGGCGGGTTGCTGTACCCCAGCCGAGAGGAGAGAGCTGATACAGCTTATTCCCAAACGTCAGTGCACCCCAACCCCCTTCTGACAAACAAAATTACTACATCACCCCAGGAGGAGAGACTGAAGCTTCAGCCCACCCAAGCCCTGCCACCCCTGCGGGGGGGAGCGCCAAAGCCCAAAGGCTTCAGCCCCAGGCAGGGGACCTGTAACCTGAGCCCCACCCATAGGTCCCGACTTTCCCTCGAGCTGGGGGGTGCTCAACTCCCAGACACCACCCGCACTTCACCCCTGCCCCCAAACCCCAACCCCCACCCTGCCTCTTCCCATCCCTGCCCCTGCCCCACTCCCACCCCACACCCCTGCCCCCGCCCCTTACTCACCTACTCCCCCGAGCACACCCCGTCCCCGCTCCTTCCCCTCCCTCCCGGAGTGTTGTACATGCCGCCAAACAGCTGTTCGTGGTGGGCGGGAGGCACTGGGAGGGCGGGGGAGGAGTTGGTCAGCAGGGCCGCTGACAGGTGAGAGGTGCTGGGGGGCAGGGGAGGGGGGAGCTTGGCTGCCGGTGGGTGCTAAGCACCCGCTAATTTTTCTCACCAGCCCTAGAGCACCCAAGGACTCGGCGGCTATGGTCCCACCGCCCAGGCCTGAAGCCCTTGGGCAAAGGGGCTTGAGCTTCAGCTTTGGCTCCGGGCCCCAGAAAATCTAAACCAGCCCTGGTGACCCCATTAAAACCGGGTCCCAACCCACCGTTTGAGAACCGCTGCCTTAGAGGAATAGTTCTACTGGCATAGCCACCTTTCTCCTGCTCTGACTATATCCACGGCTGGGGGTGTAGATCTAACTACACTGGTAGAGCTAAATCACAAACATTGGAGTAGACAAAGCTATGTGTGCACATACGTACAGCACCTTGCACACTGGGGTCTTGATCTCAAGTGGGGCTGGTGGGTGCGACTATAATAAATTAACACTAATCTACCCCTGTAACTGATATTGAAAGCAATCCACCGACGCTACCCAAGAGCTATCAAACAGACAGAGGCCAGGTCCCCTGTGGCTGATACTTCTCGCAGAGCTCTGCCCGTTGGCCTCCAGCAACCCAGCGTCACCCCACCTGCCCAACGAACTGGACAAGGGAACGTTCTTGAAACTCACTCGTTTTTATTCACATTTTGTAATGAAGCTGCTAGAGTATTAGGGGCACATAACAGAGACCAAAATTCTTGTCAAGGCGGAGCGAAGTGGGTGAGGGGAGGGGCAGGTTGGGGGAGCTCCTAGTTTACCTCACTAGCGCCTGCCCCAAAGAGCTGACGGTGTATTCTGCACTCGTACCGTGCCTGGAACACGGGACTCCTGGGCGGTATCGTAACACGTGATAAGGACCAGATGATACAGCCCCTCCCTGTGAGGGCAGGGCCAGGCCCCTGATTTATTGCTAACGTCATGTTGCAACAACACCTAAAGAATCAGATTTTAAGGCCTGACGGGACTGTGACAATCAGCGGCTGAGCTCCTGCAGTGCTAGGGTGACCAGATGTCCCAATTTTATAGAGACAGTCCCGATTTTGGGGTTTTTTTCTTATATAAGCTATTACCCCCCACTACGGTCCTGATTTTTCACACTTGTTGTGTGGTCACCCTATGCAGCGCGCAGCCCAGAGAGCCCATCGCCTATTGCTGCATACAGCCCCTCTCCTCTGGTCAAGCCGGGCTGGGTCCAGCATGCCTGGGGATGTACAAACCTGTGACAATATCACAGCTGCGGCCCCATGGAGCTTCCTGTCTAGAACCAAGACAGCCAAGCAAGGTTGAAGCAGCAGCTTACCCCATGCAATAGGATGCGCTTGGTTCTCAGCCAGTCAGGCTGACCGCCCTGCTGGCTTCTTCACCACGTCTGGGAGGCTGAGTGTCTACGGCGCCATTTGGGAATGGCCCAGTCTGGGGTGCCCCGGCCCTGGGACAGGGGCTGAAGAGCTAATCTGGCGTATGCAATATTACACACCCACCAGCCATGGGGACTGAACTTGGGGCCTCTTGCTCTACAGGCAATAGAGGCTCATGCTTGAGTGATGAGGCCCAGCTCAGCCCCTCTACATGCGGCCCAGGCTCACGGGAAAGGGACCAGGAGCAGCCCGGAATGGGCATGGTCATACGTAGCTAGGACGGAGAGCATCAGACCTGCTCCATGCCTTCCTCATCCCAGCTCCGCCCAGCCCCATCAGCCCCTACAGCGCTCCTCCCTCGCCAGCCGCAACTTCCACCCTGACCGTGTCCGTGGAGCACCTTGGCTCGAGGCAGCACCCTGTCCGCCTCACAAGCTTCCTCAGCCCGGCCTGATACTGGCTGGAGAGGCTGAAGCAGATGATGGGATTGACGCAGCGGTTGGCGTAGGCCAGCAAGGTGGTCAGGTTGGACGCCAAGTACATGGGGCCTGTGGTGAGCAACTCATCATCCTTCGTGAGGAAAACCACCAGCCAGTAGGGGACCCACATAACCACAAAGGTCACCACGGTGACCAGAGCCATGACCGTGGCACGCCTGTTAACCTGGAGACTGGAGGCCGTGTGGACGGCCAGCCCCCTCCTAACCCACAGGGTGAAGATGATACTGGAGTAGCAGAGGATCATCAGTAGCATGGGGGGGAGGAACGCCAAGCCCCCCAGGAGCCTGAAGTAAAGAGCCAACTGCTGCTTGAGCATTTGGTTCACGCAGTACGTCTCCCCCTCCACCTCCACTGTTGTGTAGTGAATCCACAAGGGGATGGAGAAGAGGAAGCCAAGCGCCCATATAAACACGCAGGCCCAGGCGATGAGCCTCTGGGACACAGCCATGGTGCGCGTCGGGTAGGTCACCGCCACGTAGCGCAGCAGGGAGACTGCCAGCAGGCTGTAGAAATCGGCAAAGATGATGGAGAGGGACAGGCTGTTGTAGGTGACGCACACCACGTAGCCCAAGGGCCAGCCCTTGAAGAGCACGTTGCCAAACATCACCGGGACGACGTAGAGGAAGAAGAGGAGGTCCAGGAGAGCAATATTGACCAGCAGGGGCCCGGTCAGGCGGGAGACGTGGCTGGCACCAGTCCTCATGAGGTCTGGGATCAGGACCAGGAGCAGCAGGACATTCCCAGGCACACCCAGCAGGAAAATGAGAAAGTAGATGGAAGCAAAGAGCCTCCTGGATTGGAGGAGGAAGATGTCACTCAGCACAGAGCTGGAGCTGTTCCCTGCACTGGAGTTGGAGGTCATAGCAACGCTGACGTGCCTTGTCAAGCAGAGCTCGGCTGCAGCTGGCCCTGTCGCTCTGTTCTGGAAATCAAAGGGCAAAGTTAGCTTGGCATTCAGCACCTACGGGCTTGTCTTCATGGACAGCGCAGCGGCGGCACTGGTGCAGCTGCGCTGCTGTAGCACGTTCGTGAAGACGCTGCTACTCTCCCGTTGACAGGGAGCTGTCTACACCGGGGTGAGGTCAGTATAACTATTGCTCGGGGGGGCGGGATTTTTCACACCCCTGAGCGATGTGGTTATACCGCTATATGTCTGTAGTGTAGACCAGGCCTCAGAGAAAGCAGCAGTGCTAAGGGTACAGCCCTCGAAGAATGGTCAGAAGCACGGCTCCCCAAGAGGAAAATACGGAGGTTTGGTGCGTGGAAGCGGGATGAGTAACAAATTCACGGGGCAGCCTGAGAAATTCTGACCCCCAGAAACAAAACTTCGAGCTTCCTGGGGACAAAATCACTAGAAATCCAGGCACAGAGCTCCCTGACGGGAAAGCCCTATAGGATGCTAGAGCAAATACTAACCCCCCCAGAGGTTTCTCTAGCAGGGATCTGTGACTGCTCAGGGAACAGAACCCAGGCGTCCCAGCCTCCTGCTTAGCTAGTGAGCAAGACAGCCTCATCTGACACGCCGGGAGCTGTAGTTCAAGGCCAGTGGTGGATTCGTAGCACTAAGAGCCCAGTAAAGGCAGGGGCAGCCGGATCATTTCAAAGAGGCAGATTTAATTAGAGTGAGTCTGACCGCACCACTAGAGAAACGTACTGGGGGGTCGGGGAGTGGCCTCAGGAGAGCCAGGCACTGCTGGAGAATAAAATACTCAAAGCATGGCAGGAAGGTGGGAGAATGTGGAGGAGCCCAGTGTCCACGGCTGAGGGACACAGGCTCTAGCTGGGTGTCCAGGAGGCCAGAGCGCCTCAGGTTCTGCTGCGCTCGGTAAAGCACCTAGCAAGCAATTTGGAGCAGGGCCGGTTTGCCTGGGGCCTTGTCCAACACCAACCCTGTTGTTGGGGTTAGTGGTTATTTCTCCCAGCTAACCTCCACGCATGACTGCCTTGGGTGTGGCTGTTTCTGAAGGGCAGACAGGCTCCCCGAACTCCAGCACCCTCTCACGGGCAGGCTGTTTGCTCACCCAGAGAGAGCGACAGAGGGGGGAGCAGGAAACTTCCCTCAGGACGGGGGGTTGGTTCGGCCAGTGAGCTAGGAACTGACGCTGCAGCACAGGAAACGCTCTAGTTAGATGGTAGCTTCTCGTTTGGTCACTGGGAAGATTCCCCCAAGTTTCACTGGAATCACACTTTACACGAATCCGGGCACCCATTCTCCTCCACTACACATTGGACTCGTCCGATGGGCCCGATCCTGCTCCCACCGAAGTCAGGAACTGAACTTCCGGGGCACAGGAGCAGGCCCGATGTCTGAGTTCCCGACACATCCCGTCCTTCCTGTATTCAAAACGCAGCTCTACGAACCCGCTCCTCTGGGCGCGTCTCCTTCTGCAGTGCAGAGAGGTTCCCGGCTCCCTGGCCTGTAAGCTGGGAGACTGTGGCGTGTCCAAGCCAAAAGGACTCACCTCTCCAGTGGGTGTGGGTGCCCCTTGCAGGGAACAGCTGGATGAAGCTGCAGTCCCAGGCAGCTGCTCTTGTCTTGACCTTGTCACTTTCCCAAGCAAACCCCTGCTGACTAATGAGAGACAATTTATAAACTCCAGCCAGAAAAACCTCAGGAGGCAGCAACACCCCTGCTCTGCCCAGGGCTGCCCATCACAGTCCCTCTGGCTGAGCAAACAGGCAACCTGCTCCAGTGCAGAGATCAGCCACAAGGCATAGACGGCCGTCAGTCAGCCTGGCGGAGAAACCACCTGCGAACTGGGGTGAGCAAGGGGACTCTGCCTACTTCTGCCACTTGTTCCAAATAACCAAGCAGCAGCTGAAATCGACCCCCTGGATCCAGCCACCGCTGAGCTTCTGGGGAGTTTGGATCGAGATTGGAACCCCCAGTCCAGCCCGACTCACAGCACTCGCTGTTCCAGAGGACACAGGGGCACCATGGGGGCTGACGGGGAAAGAACTACATGAGGTACACAGTGAAGCTAGGTATCAAATTTTCAGTGAACAGAAATATTGCTAAAAAATGTATTTTTCATAAATCCAGGGCAAATCTGGGGAATAGTTTCACCCCCCCCCAATTTATGTATTTATTATTAATTATTATTATTATTATTTTAATTTTGGCCACTGAACCAAAAAGTCAGTTATTTACTCAGTGCTCTGACTACCACAACTGTGGTCTGCATCCTGCGCTTTGATACAGCGAGCTTGCCTGGAGCAGTGCTGTGAGGCAGCTGTCTTACAGAACGAGTCTCACACACTGCGCTCACCCCAAAGACTTACAGGGGGAGGGATAGCTCAGTGGTTTGAGCATTGGCCTGCTAAACCCAGGGTTGTGAGCTCAATCCTTAAGAGGGCCATTTAGGGATCTGTGGCAAAAATCTGTCTGGGGCTTGGTCCTGCTTTGAGCAGGGGGTTGGACTAGATGACCTCCTGAGGTCCCTTCCAACGCTGGTATTCTGTGACTTTCCATTGGTTCTTTCTTGCTCTGTTATTTTCCCTGCTGTAGAAGGAAGCTCGTTCAGACTGAACAGACCCGCTCCTTTCCAAATGTGAAGCCATAATGTGCCGGGAGCCAAAGAAACCAAAGCCTTTACTGCAGGTGCAGATTTATAAATGTTTGCTCTAGCAGATCACTGCCCTTCAACGGGACCCAGCAGGCGCTGAATCCAAACTCTAACACGAGGGAATTTGAGAGAAACCTGGCCTAAGCAGCTACAACTCCATTGACTTCACACCAGCTCCACCTGCTTGGCCCAGATGGGAACTAGGCCCAACTATTTCCATGCAGGATCAGGACAGAGCTTAGCCTATTTAAAGGAAGAGCAGGGATTTCTAATGGCTTCGCTTTCACGCAGGGACGTGCAACTCAAAAATCTGATGCAAGAACTGGGCTCAGTCAGGTGACTAACTAATAATGGTCCATGTTGGCATACTGAAGTCCTGGTAAGTCCATGGCTGGTGGGTGTTTGTCCTGTCGTCACAACACTGGCTTTTACAGGTCCATTATGTGTACTTTTGGAAGTTGTTTCACATACTTTGCCCTTCTGTAGAGCTCTCCACCTGCAGGTCTCACTCTCAAAGCATTTTATAAATACAAACCACCTCAACATCCCCAGATGGGAGATATTCTGCCCCTCTTAAAGATGGGGAAATGGAGACAAAGGAGAAGTTAATTCCCCCAAGTTCACACAATGAGTCAGGGCAGAACCCAGCAGTCTAAACTCCCATTTTCCCTGATCCAACCACTAGACCATACTCCTCTCCCAGTGCCAGGAATGGGAGCCAGGACTGCTGACTCCGGATTCACCCCTGCTGCTACCACAACGGTGAGAAGGACTTTTGTGTTAAATGGTAGCATTATTTTTTTTTTTTGCACTTCTTTCTTATGTATAAAGAGCAACTTTATTACGTGAAGGGAAAGGTTATTCCTGCTTTTTTAAACACACTAAAAACAGAACAAATCAATCAATCTGATCACTTTCTCCCCTATTGTTTTGCTGGACAGGGCCGGCTCCAGGCACCAGGCACCCAAGCTGGTGCTTGGGGCGGCACCTGGAGGGGGGCGGCGCGGCGCTCTGGCTGCCGGGGGGAGAGCCGAGCCCCAGCTGGGGCTTGCCGCCCTCTCGCCGCCCTGCCCCTGGCACTCTGGCCGCCGGGGTGGGGGGGAGA
>NW_020664546.1:83768-92685 GCF_002925995.2 Terrapene triunguis
ACGGCCGGAGGCTTTTTTGCCTGGGGCGGCAAAAAAGCCAGAGCCGGCCCTGTTGCTGGAGGACCCCTCAGAGAACGGGAGAACTAGCAAGATTAGGACATTGCATGGGGCTAGAGCCAGAGCAGTGGAGAGACGGGATTTTTAATCAGGCTGTTTAACACTCCAGTATTAACAGTGTTCAATCCAAACTCCGGCCACCTGGGAAGAAAGCGCTTTATAAAGGATTCAGCATCCCCCTTCAGTGGAGATCTGAAGATGCTGAGCTCCAGTTTTCTCCTCCTCCAAGCAGATCTCCCGCAGGAGCAGGGACAAGATTTGATATTTCTAAGTTTAAAACAACCACAGCCTGAGCAGGGAGAGCTTGGAGGCTGCCTCCCTCCATCACAAAGAGCAGCCGCGCAGTGCAGGCTCCTGCGGACCAGGGCGTGTGGTCACGTCTCTGTTCCAGTAACAGAGCGCCTGGCACTTGCTCATTGAACTGCACCAACAGCAGGGCTGGAAGTGCACATAGGTTTTGCCCGCAGGAGCTAATTTTTGCCTTTACCTGCCAAAGCCCCAGTCTGAGGCTCTGTTGGTTCAAACGGCGTGTGGCGGAGAAAGACACTCAGAAACGTGGCAGGGTCCCCCACCACCAAACAATCACATCCCTGAATCCTCAAACACCACCTTTCTTCCGGGCTGCTTTCCACCCCACACTCCTCCCGCTTCCCTCCTGAGAGCAGGTGTCACTGGTTCAATCTGCTAATTCCAGCCAGAAAGATTTACTGGCAGACCGTCTGGTTCATTAAGCTGGTGTTTGCGTTCACCAAGGCCCTAAAGACATCATTAAAGCCTCCAAACACCGTCCATCGTTAGCATGGATCAGCAAGAGGCCCCACAGTGCTTATTAAAAGCTCTCACCTCCACAGCCAGGGAAAGCCGAGCAACCTCATGTTGGGAAAGGTGTTACGCTACTGCCTGGCTCAGGGGAAGCGTTTTCACAAGTCCAGGCTGCTCAGATTGATTTCTGGGTGTGCAGAGCCCGGGAGCAGCTGTGAGGAGGGAGGGGAATTGATTGCGAGGATCTTGCTGCCCACCCCACGCCAATTGCCAGTAGGACGGCACAACTTGCAGCAGAGAATGGAACAAACACCAGCCTAGAGTGCTGCCCCAGCTGTTCCCAATCATGGTGCCGCCCAACAGGGCACGAGGCAGCAGAGAGACCGGCTGGGATGGGGATGCACAGAGCAGAACACGCCCGATCCCACTGCCGGTGCGAAGTCTGTGTCAAAGTAATGTAGATGGCAAGGTCTGATAAGCAAGCGCTGTGGTTACATCAGCAGGAGCTAAGCACCTGGCTTTGAAGTCTCTCTGTCCAATGCAAGGCCTAATTCTCACTGAATTAAGGCCAGCAGGGACTATGCTGATGGGCCGGTCTGACCTCCTGCATGGCCCAGGCCAGAGCCAGAGCCAGTCACCCAGCCGCTCCTGCACTGGAGGGAATTGTTCTTCCCTACAGACGGGATCCTTGAGCAGCCTAGTGACTTGTTAAACTAGTTTCTCCCCCCCGTTTACAGACTCCAGCAATGCTCCCAGTGACCCCATCCCTGCCTACGCTGCTCCTGCAGTTAATCATCCTCAAGAAGTTACGTCTTCTTTCCCATTTGATGTTAACTTCAGCTGGGAACCCCTCGATCCTGCTAGGCTCTGGGGTGCTCAGTTAGAGACCCTGAATTACAGGGATCGTTTCCCTAGGTAGCACTGGCCAGAAGAGTCACTGAGTTCCCAAGCCTCGCAAGGCTGTTCTTCCTAAAGCGCGTGCTGGGAGCCTACATCCCCAGCCTCGCTGGGTGCCAGAGCAGCTCAATGAACGCTGAGAAAACAAGAACCAGATTGGTAACATTTGTACAGCACGTAGCACAATGGGGTCCTGCTCCATCTCTCCCGGAGCTCAGATCCAGGGGGCTGGCCTCCGCCACTGCCTGCTAGCACTAGTCTGCCTACCCGGGCTGGGAGGCTTGTGCCCAGCCAGTGTGGACATATCCCAGGCAGCTACCACAATACAAACAGGTTCTAAAAGAGCCCATAGGTATCTAGTGCACACAGTACAGGATCATCAGTGCCTTAGGGCAGGGACAGTCTTTTTGTTCACCTACCACGGGGGGATCCCACCCAGGAGCAGGTCTCCTAGGCGTGACAGTAACAAACGGCAGCTCAGCGGCAGAGTACGCCGGTTTGCATGCTGATCACGCCTGTTATGGAACTGGCTTTCTACAGCACACGGGGGCCGTGGTTTGTACAGTGGCTACACACT
This sequence comes from Terrapene triunguis, assembly GCF_002925995.2. NCBI lineage: Eukaryota > Metazoa > Chordata > Testudines > Emydidae > Terrapene > Terrapene triunguis. The sequence goes on from NW_020664546.1 coordinate 86,062, forward strand.
GAACCATTCTGTCAATAGGTTTTCAAAGCACTAAAGTAGCTTTTCCTTTCAAAAGCCCTGGGGAGGTGCCTAGGGACAAACCGCCCTGGGGAGTCGTGCTGTGGGCTCCGAGTTAGACCCTGGAAGGGGAGGAGTGGGATGGATCAGTTCTGGCCTCTACACTCACCCAATAGGCACCTGCTTTGGTCTGAGCCCTGATCAGACTCCCAACAATCCCCCAAGGCCTCCAGCACTAGTGGCCTTGGCCCGCGGCACAGCACCCCAAATGTCCTGCTGCCCGCCCCAAGGGCAAGCCCACACTGCTTTCATGCAGCTCCCCTTACGGATGCCAGACATGGAAGCCTGCCTCTCTCTGCAGGGCAGAAGGATCATGTGAGCAAAGGGAGGGGAGTTTTCCTGCCACTGGTAAGATGGAGATTCAATGGGACTAATCGACTGTACATTTTACTGACATCAGTGCGTTCCCAGACAAGTGCATTAAGCAGGGGAAGTGGCCACCCGAATAACAGACTTACTGGAGCCATTAAGAGGGACACATGGCTAAACAGATTGATTGTGCTGCTATCCCCTGACCCCGCCCCTACAGTGTGTTACGGTCAGTGGCGGCTCCAGGCATCAGCGCTCCAAGCGCGTGCCAGGTGGCAAGCCATGGGGGGCGCCCTGCTGGTCCCTGCGAGGGCAGCAGTCAGGCAGCCTTCGGCGCCATGCCTGCGGGATGTCCGCCGGTGTGTGTCGTCACACCGGTCCCGCGGATTCGGCAGCAATTCGGCGGTGGGTACGCCGAAGCCGCGGGACCGGCGGACCTCCTGCAGGCATGCCGCTGAATCTGCGGGACCGGGGACTTCCCGCAGACATGCCGCCAAAGGCAGCCTGCCTGCCGTGCTTGGGGCGGCAAAAAAGCTAGAGCCACCCCTGGTTACGGTGGCTAGGCACGTTCAGAAACTGGTAGGGGAGCTGGGCCCGGGAAAAAGCACCTCGTGTTTGTTACAGTGCCCAGGGGTCTGCTAAGGCCTGTCGCTGGGCCAGGTGGGAGAGGGCGCTTTAGAGGAGTCTAGCAGGAGCCAACCCCTCCCGCTCACACAGTGAGGCAAACCACAGAGCAGGTAACACAAAGTCCATTTGGTTTTTATTTCTAACCCAAATATTGCAAATATACAGAAAAATCCCAGTACAAAGTCATTCCCGAGCCCTGACTTCTCTCACCAACAGACGCTGGTCCAATAAAAGATCCCCTCCCCCCCCTTGTCTCTCTAGTACAGTTATACCCCAGCCACACCCCTTCATCCCGTCCCCTGGACCTGCCCTTGGCTTGGACCCCGCAGATACTCTACATGGCAGGGCAGGGGCTCTGGCTTTAGTTACGTGGTGACATATCCCGGGCAGGGCACCTGGCACAGCATCCCTGTGTTGATCTGCCCTGCAGCCACGCTGGTAAGCCAAGGGTATTGGGGCAGCATTGGTGCTCAATGCCATGCGACAGCCGCCCCAGGCCAGTGCTCAGGCAGCCACCATTCAGCAGGGACCGGGATGCAGCAGCATCAGCGTGCTTTGCTCAGGGAGAGGAGGGCTGCCGTTGCATGGCCCAGGCCCATGGGGAAATGCACCGTCGCCCACCAGAACAATGACATTTGTCTCTCCCCAGGAATGCGTTGACCCCCTTGGCGTGCAAGCTTCCTGGGGGGCAGATGCTCTACCACGTGCATAGCGAACATCAAGGCTGCTGGGTTTGGGGGCAGGAAATGGGGCGGGGGTGTGCAAAAGAGACCCACAGTGTTTACCAGCTTCCTCGACAGCCTGTAAACGAGAATGCGCCTTCAGAACAGGTTGGTCTCAAGAGCATAAGAATGTGTAGCCAGTTTTACATTCATGCATCTGACCGTCCCATCCCCCAAATGCTCTGCTGCTGTTTCCCATCACAGGCTGGTGCCTGGAGCTCCAGCGACCGCTCTAGGATTAAGAGCCGTGGACGTCTGATTCTGCCCCAGATGGCTGTGCTGTGCAGTGCTTGAGACAGTCTGCAGGAAACTCCCAGAGACAGAGCAGCCGCCTTTCATTTATTCTTCAGCCTCTGGTCCCAGCTGGTGAGGAACGTGGACCCGGAGCTTCTCCTGGCGCTTTGGCCAGCTGCGGCTATTTGGCTGCTAGTCAAATTCTAAAGGAAAGCTCCTCAAAAGCTCATTCTTTAAAAAGAAATGTTGCTAAACCAAGTCTGGGAGCCAGAAACTCTCCAGGCAAACAGGCTAAGCTACTTCATTCCTATTCTACACGACCAGCTGCGTAAACACCTGCTGGATACTGGGGGGACAAGGGTAGAGTTTGGCAGTGTGTTGCCCAGGAAAAGGCACCCAGATCTGCCTTCACCACCGAGCAGCCTCTATCTTAGCCAGATCACATTCGCTCCCTTGCAATAGGCTACTCCAAAACAGCGCAGCTTCGGAGAGCAGCCTTCCAGCTGTATCTGGGGAAACTGCGCCTTCTAGTGGCCACAGGAACAGCATGGCTCTTCCTGTACATTTTTAAAGGAAAGCCTCAGTGTAACAAGAGTTCGGTAGCTAGAGCCAGATTTTTGTGAAGGTATTTAAGGGCTGCTCCACTCCTTGTTGCAACACTTAACTGACTTAGGAGCCTAAGTCCTAGTGTCTTTCAGTGAGACTCAGGAGCCTAAGGGTAGATCTACACTGCAATGTAAGCCCAGGGTTCAAACTCAGGCTCAAGCCCAACCCCCCCCCCCCCCCCGTTCATCTACACACAAATCATACTAACGCAGGGTTTGGACCCAGCGATCCAGGATCCCACGGGCTGGAGCATATGAGCCTGAGTCAAGCCGGGACCCAGGGTTCAAGCCCTATTGCTTTGCAGTGTAGACGCAGCCCCACTGGGGCTGTAGAAAGCACCCACAATCCTATGGGCCAAAGTTCAGGGTTCAAGACTTCCGAACCTAGGGTTACAGATGAGCGTAGACGCTCAAGCCCTACGTCTCGAGTTCCGCTAACCCAGGCAGTGTAGACAGAGCCCAAGCACTCTTGAAAATGACATTATGCTCCTAAATCAGCTGGTGCTGCAACGCTGAGCCCTGACAAGGCTGGGACTTAGCAACGTTAAGAGTCGCAATAAATGGGTTTAAAGTGTCAAAGAAGAGTTAAGTCAAGGGGAAGCTGCTAATGGGACAGTGAGATGTACAATTCCAGGCAAGCCGGCTCAGATCAAATAAGCCAAGTTTGAAAAATACCAGTTCTTGAGACTCCTGTCTCCCGCGTGCCTGGGGTTGAACTGTGTTCCTTGCATCTTGGCCTACGCTGGTGCCTAACAACGCACCGGCCGAATGGCAGGCCGCTGGGACCCAGCCCTGGAGAAAGAACACCAGTTATATCTGTGAGACTGTTCTGTACATTCACTTTTTATCACCCAGTCCTCCAAGTGCAAAGGCCAGCCAGGCATTGGCCTAGACACCCCCTCCGCAATCAGCAGGGCAGCATCTATTGCAGAGGACAACTGGACGTTTAAAAAGAGACATGGACACATTGCAGTGTACTCAGCCGAGTGGAAATGCGCCTAGAGCAGCAGCTTACAGTTTGTCAGGCGACATCACACCCAAAGGTGTTACCACTGGGAAGGGTGGGGCACTAAGGATCCTGGCCACATCAACAGCAGCTCTAGGAGCTACCAAGCAGCTGGTCTCCTATCACTTTAGGGGGGGGGAAGCAGGTGGATGTTCGAAAACTAGGAGCCTCTCTCTTCTGCCCCCTTAAGCGAAGCCATGGGGCTCTTCGCCAGAGCACTGACATTTCCACCTGCAACACGCTTCTCACCACCCCGAAGAACACACCAAGAAGCAGATTTATTCCTACCGAGTTTTCTGTTGCACTTATTCCTAGAACTAAAAATAACCCCTTTCCCTCCCCTGCTACTGCTGCCGGTGTTTGCAGACATGGTGCTTTCCCAGTTCAGTGCTTTGGTTCCACAAGGGCCAGTCCCAGCAGTTACTTCTGGCGCAGAGATGAACTCCACTTGACGCGCCGCGCTGGTTTCATCCCATCACTTCTCCTACGATGAAATCAAAGGCACCCCCCCACGCCCCCGTTTTAGCCTGTGGCCCTGCGGGGTGCTGGCTAAGCAACATGCCGTCCTGGCGGGGGCCCCGAGGCCTGCCCATGCTAGGTGAAGTGGTGGGGATAAGCCAGCGCCACCAGCAGCTTCGCCCAGCCGAGGCCATGCCGAGGCAGAGATGAGCCCCCGAGGGGTGACACTGGAGTTAAGAGCCTTCTCTCTGCAGCAGGGTGAATTGCACCTTCGTCATGGTTAGTGCTCAGTGAAATGCTGGTTTCACCTTCCTATTTAGTCTTCCTTAAAAAACAAACAGCTGGAAAGAAATCTCATTAAAATAAAGTTAAATTACGCCCACGTCCCCCACTCCCCGGCCTCTGGGCCGCCAGGTCGCTGCAGCAGCTCCCTGAATCCTCCCCGGGTCAGCAGCGCTGCTGGCTCTGGACAGTCTCAAGGGAAGCGACAGGAGGGTGGAGTCCCTCGGAAAGGGGTCAGGCAGCCACTGCGGAGAAATGTGGGCCGGAGGAGGCGTTTGCTGTTCTGCAGATCTGTGGCAGCGTCCAAACCCACTTGTCCAGTGCCAGCGAGCAGCGACGTGCCCCTACTCCAGGAGGTCCTGAGGAGAGAACACGAGTGCTCACCCCTCAGGGCAGACAGCGCCAGAGCCTCCCCCATCTCGGTCATATCCCAGCCCAGGATCACTCCCCTCCTGCCCCGGGAATGGGAGAGAACGGGACACCACACCTGCTGCCGTCCCCCCATGCTCAGGAAGCCACAGGGCCACTGGGAACTCAGCACTACGTGAAGGTCTCAGCCTGTGTGATAGCTAGGATGGTGGTGCCACCAGGACAGCACAAGCCCACTCCTCTGCCTAACAGCCCCAGGACTGAAGTCCTGTTATTGACAGGACAGGCACCACGGCAGTGCAAGCTTCTCATATGCGCCATGCGGTTCCTGGCCCAGAAGGCTAAGTACATGGGGGTGGGGGCAGTGTCCGGGGCTCAGCCAGCCGGCACAGGGGGCCCGCTGCACTATTCTCTCAGACAGACCACCTAGGAACGGGACTGGGACTGACTTATTTCACGCAGGCCATTCAGCCCACGTGGGAGTGACTTTCAGAGACGCTTGGGAACTAGCCCGCCCCGCCAAGGCTGAGTGGGAGACCCAAGATCAAGTGTTCTCCAAGCCGCTGAAGACATTCCAGGCCCGAATACGTTTGCAGCCCACCAGCTGCCCCATTCAGAACCCACTGGCCTGCCCACCCAGCCCCCCAAAGGCTCCTTCGGATGGAGCTGCTCCCTGGCCCGGCTCAGGGCCTTCCTTCTGCAAGCAGGCCAACCCCGGCAGTTCAGCCCCAACCAGCCTGGCCTTCTGCAGCTTGGGGATGACACTGAGTGGGAGGTAGGTTCTCCAGCGCCAGCCCTACTCTCCCTTTGCTGGTGGCTGTGGTCTGCACTCCACCAGGGCTGCTCAAACAAAGGCGCAGTTTCAGATGGCCCTGACATTCAGTCCCCTCCCTGCACGGGAGCAGCAGCCGTTCTTAACCCCATCCTTCCAGCGTCCAACTCAAGCCCTGGTTCCCCAGGACACCGAGGAGGACATGCCATGCTCAGGTGCTGCTCTCTGCTGCATCTGCATCACCCTCCAATCACCTACCTCGTCAGAATCGTCGTGGTAGCCCCCTTTATTAGCAGGGCTGGCTGCATCCAGAGCTTCAACCCCTTCCACCCCATTCGCCTCTGCGTGCTGCTGCAGGACGGAATAGCGATGGACCAGGAACCTGGGGGTGGAGCAGACACGGGAGTCAGGGACATGCCACGCTGTCTATTGCACCTCTGGCATGTCAAACAGCAAGACCTTCTAATGCCCTAGGAGCTTGGGAAGGACGGCAGCCAGTGCTGGGGGAAGACTTCCAGGCCTTTAAGATGCCCCGTACTATGCAGTGGAATTTACATTGTGCCTCTTCATATAACCTTGTGGTGGGTCTACCCACGTGTGACCTCTGTTTTCATGAAACTTTGTATCAAAGCCTCATATAGAAACCTTGTACTGATGAGCCTTGGTATATGGAGACTTTGTATCAAAGCCTCATGTAGAAACTTTGCATTGCCCTTGGTATAATATTATAGCCCCTAAGGATAGAATAAGATAGAAGAAAAATGTCTTTTTGCTAGCAGTAGAACAAGATCTCTTCCCCCACCCCCCCGACTCTTAATCAATTGCCCTGTTGAATGAATGAAGTGTGGATGAGCAAGGCATGGAAGGCAGCACCTCCAGACAGCCTCAACCATTGGAGAGGGGCTGGGAGCCAGACCCAAGGACAATAAAACGTGTCAAGTGGGCTCATTAAAGACAAGCAGACATACTGACGCCTCGGGGTTAGAAGCAAGCACCTTCTTTTGGAAACACCCTCTTTGCAGCATTGGGACAACCCCCAGAAGGAAGCAGCACAAAGGACCAATGGACAGAGACACAGATTTTGAATCTGGTACAGATTTGCATGAGAGGGAAGCTGCTATAAAAGTGAGGTGTCTTGCAGAGGACCCCGGGTCTCGTCTTGTCAACATGGGAGCATTGATC
>NW_020664546.1:92785-101079 GCF_002925995.2 Terrapene triunguis
GGGAGGGGGTGGTTTAGAAGCAAGCACCTTCTTTTGGAAACACCCTCTTTGCAGCATTGGGACAACCCCCAGAAGGAAGCAGCACAAAGGACCAATGGACAGAGACACAGATTTTGAATCTGGTACAGATTTGCATGAGAGGGAAGCTGCTATAAAAGTGAGGTGTCTTGCAGAGGACCCCGGGTCTCGTCTTGTCAACATGGGAGCATTGATCCGGATCGGCAGAAGCCCAGCTCCAGCCCCTCCCCCATCTAACTCACCTGGCCACTGCAGTTAAGGGGAGCAACTAATTGGTAACAACAACAAGACGGAGTGTGCTTGTGTGTGTGTGTATGTGAGTGCATGAGTGTAATATATATCATATGCATATGATACAGTGTTAATGAATACATGTATTACTAATAAATGTGGCGTTTTGCCTTATTCCCCCTGAAAAGATCCTGTGCAGTACTTTAAGTACAACACCATACTATGCAGTGGAATGGTTAGTGACTGTGGGGAGGATACAGGAGCTGCTAACCATCAATGACCTTCACTTAACTGAAGCTGGGAGATTTCAGAGCCATGTCAGGATATGCCTATGCCGCAGTCTGAGCAACACGAGCAGGTGCCCGGGATCTCGGACAGCCTGTGCTGGAGCTGTGCCACTGGGCTACACTGCTACTTTTGGCCAGGGTACTGCACGTACACCTTGGACTGCAGCATGGACGTATCTGCTGAGGGGGCAGAAAACCTAACTGGCTTCAAGCCTGAGCTTGATAAATTTATAGAGGGGATGGTGCAATGAGACGGCCCACGATGGCATGTGGCCAAGCAGCGACGGGCAGTAGCAAAAATCCCAGTGACCGGTGATGGGACACTAGATGGGAAGGGCTCCAAATTACTACAGAGAATTCCTTCCCAGGTGTCTGGCTGCTGGGTCTTGCCCACATGCTCAGGGTCTAGCTAATCACCAGATTTTGGGTTGGGAGGGAATTTTCTCCCAGCTCAGATTGGCAGAGACCCTGGGGTTTTTTCACCTTCCTCTGCAACATGGGGCATGGGTCACTTGCAGGTTTAAACTAGTGTCAGTGGTGGATTCTCTGTAACTTGATGGCTTTAAAGCATGATTTGAACACGTCAGTAACTCAGCCAGAGGTTAGGGGTCTGTTACAGGAGTGGCTGGGTGAGGTTTTGTGGCCTGTGACGTGCAGGAGGTCAGACTAGATGATCATGATGGCCCCTTTTGGCCTTAAAATCTATGAGATGTGTAATACTTCAGCCAGAGTGACTGCATGTGAAACCCCTCCCAAACCTCACCTGCCCCCACAGACGTATTTCTTAATGATCAGGACTCCAGCTATGATGGTGAGGAGCATGACGCCCACGACAGCCAGGATTATGGGAGCAGAGCTGGAGGCAGCGGACTGCAGAGAGAAAGGAAGCTTTGCTACATTCACAAAACATGAAATTTAAACCAAGACTGCTCCAGTTCCTGGCGGTTGTACAAGAACCTCGCAGCCCCAAGGATCCCAAGCACTTCACGCCCTGGTATTGGCTGGCTCCCCACACGTTTGCTATCACCTACCAGCTGGCTGGGGGTCAACAAGTTGCTTGTGCATTTCCTCTTCAGGTCCGTCACCTCACGGCTCGGACTCTTCCCACCGCTACATTTGTCTCCCGGGATCTTACGATACCTGGAATGTCAGGGAAGAAAGCGCCTGCAGGGCCTGATGATCAGGAGGGAGCTTCCCAGGCCAGCTCAGAGATTGCCTGGCCATTCCTGGAGATATTAACCCCCCCACCCCTACCTGGGAGGGGCAGAAAGTGTGCAGAGCAATGTGGTTTCCTAGCCAGGATCCAAAAGCTACGCCCAGACCTGCTGGGAGATCTCCAGCCGTACCCTGCCAGGGGGCCAGAGGAACGGCCTCCTAAAGCTGGGCAGGCTCCCCTGAGGTCTGGCTCCATGATCAACTGCCCCCGCAAACAGCACAGGGCCAGCAGCAGGGGTATCCACATCCATTCTGTGTGCCCAGCACTGGCCTCCAAGGACCAGAAGGGCCGTTTCCCACTTGAGTTTGCTACAGCAGCACTTGTCCCAAAGCCCTGGGGCAAAGCTGAGAAGTACTATCACTGCCCAGAGGTGAAATTGGTGACACAGCCTGGCACAGAACCCAGGTTCTCCTAATTCCCACCCTGTAGCCCTACCCACTGGTAGCAGCAAGATCTATCCCCCTGCTCCCAGGAGTCCCTGCCATGCTGCTCCTGCCCCTATCTGGGGCCAGTTTTTGCTGAGCGAATCCCTGTTAAAAAGCCACTTTACCCTCTAGTCGTCAGTAGCTCCTGCCTGCCATAGAGACAGAACTCTAGGTCATGGCCCTTCAGCTCCGGCTGCTCCACGCAGACAGACTGGTTTTCAGGGCGGAAATAGCCAAAATCGCTGCAGTGCAAGGATAAAAAGCAGAGACGGGCGTGAGCGACACACTGAGTGATGGCTCAGGGGTGAACTTCACCTAGCCGGCTAGAGCGCTATCACACAGACAGTCCTGGACCACCTGAAGTGGACTCTTCTAGCCAAGCGGATACATGCTGTGCTAGGCTGTAGGTCAGATCTTGGCACGCCCACATGCACCGTAGGGAAGTCAGTGTCTGGTTAGGGGTCCCCCCACCCCCTAGTTACAGCATGGCACCATGTGTGGTGCACTCTGAGCAGGTTTGCCTTCACCAGGCACTAGGAGTGGGATCCCTGACTCGCTGGGCGATGCTCTGAGACGGTATGACAAACCCTACACGCCGACCGGGCTAGATGATCCACGCGAGCAGATCCTACGCAAAGGCAGCTCCTATGCCACCACCTGAGCCCCAGACGAGAGTGCCCCTGATGCAGTGCCACTCTAGTAACCTTAGCAGATAGACATCACCCCTTGCCCAGCTATGCCAGACCCCTCGCCATGCAAGGGGAGCAAGCCTTTGCTCGCCATACCAGAGGTAGTCCTCCAGCGTGCACGGGCAGACAGATGGCTGCTTCATCGTCACGTAATCCCGGCCATTCTGACAGACAGATGACTTGCGGAGACGCAGGTACTGCTCCTTATAGCCCAGAACGCAGCCATCAGTGCGGCTGCCGGGCTCGCTGGAGTGAGCCAGCCAGATAGTATAGTCGTTGTCCTCACCTACGAGAGGAGAAAGGTGATCAGACTCCAGGCACAAGACGATGTAATTGAGAAGACAGGAACTGACCCTAGGCAACAGCTGCCAACCCCAGAGCTACAGGTCATGGGGCTGAAAGCAAGAAAAGGAGTGTGGCCATTGCAGCCCCATCGCCTACAGAATCGTGCACAATGAAGCAGGACAGTCTGCCCGCCCGCAGGAGAGGCAGTAATGGGTAATACCTGGGGGCACTGGGAGAAGGGGGAGGGATTTTAAAGCACCTGCTCTAGCCAGCATCAACCACATTCCTTTCCATCAATGCTAAACTCTGCCCTGAAAAACTCTAGCAACATCCGTAGGGCTTTGACTGCCCGGTGGAGTCATTTGCTGCCAGTGGGCCTCGGGACACTGGTAGGGAACCCCTGTTCCCAAGTAGCCTACGGGGGCTACCCCCTCATCTCACTGGGAAGTTACAGGACCGTGCATGAGATTAACTCCAGGAACCCCCGATTTCTATCCTGGCTCTGTTGGCCGTGGGTGTGTCACTCCCTATCGCCCCCGTCTCAGAGAAGCCGTGAGATCTAGCACGTTGGGAAGATTCAGAGCTCTGCAGGAGGCTCCTCTCATTTACACAACCCTCAGGACAAGTAAGTCCCCAAGATGTTACCATGGCAGCGTCCAGCAGAGGCTCTCAGTGGGGCTGTGCAGCATCCCTGCAGCTTGGGAACCAGGGGTCTGGGCCTTGCCCGAGGTCACACCACAACTTGCCCAGCCGCCTGCTCTAACCACTAGCAAGAGGCGGGCCCATTAGAACAAAGCCCCCTACATGTTCTCCACACTAAGCTGACACCCAAGGCTGTGCCCAGGCCCCTGGGGCTCAGCACAGCTTTGGTCACGCTTTGGGAGTGAAGGCTTTTACTGAAGGAGGGCAGCGCAGAAGTGGGTGAAGAGCAAGTTCCGCTGTATGCTGCCCCTGCATTTTCAGCCACTAACTGCATCATGGAAGTGGTCGGGGTGAAGCTGGAGGTGCTAGCCACTGGTAATTGGGGCTTTTGATCCCGGGGGAGGTGTGGGAGCAGTTTGGGAGGGCAGATTAAGCACACTGCCTCAATGTTCCTGCAGTGACTAGCAGTGCAGTGGTTAATGCAGGGGGAGGGATAGCTCAGTGGTTTGAGCATTGGCCTGCTAAACCCAGAGTTGTGAGTTCAATCCTTGGGGGTGCCATTTAGGGAACTGGGGCAAAAAATCTGTCTGGGGATTGGTCCTGCTTTGAGCAGGCGGTTGGACTAGATGGCCTCCTGAGGTCCCTTCCAACCCTGATATTCTATGATTCTAATGACGACACTTCCAGCGGTCGGCTGTAGGTTCCAGTATTCACACCCAGAGCTAGTCTCATGGCTGTTTGCAGTCTCAAGCAGACACTGCAGAATTCCACACTCTGTTCACGGGTTTTGCCACAGAAACAAAAAGCTCTAAATGACCGCTCTGTGCTGGAGCACAATTCTACAGCAAGGGAGTCACAGCATAGGCACTACCCCATCTGTAGCAGCAGCCTATGTTGGGGCTGCACAAGGAGCTTTTTAGCTATCTACAAACCAAAAAGGACATCCAGGAAATGGAGGGAGGGGCATGTCACTAAAGAGTAGACATGGGAATAGCACGAGTGTGTAGGGACAAAAATCAGGAAAACCCAGGCAAGGAAGAAGTTAAAACTGGCAAGAAACATTAGCGACAACAAGGAAGGTTCTACAAATACGTCAGACAAAAAAGACAGATCGGGGATAGTGTGGTCCCGCTGCTCAATGGAGCTGGTAACGGATGATAAGAAGGCAGAGCTGCTCAATGCCTATTTTGCTTCAGTCTTCTCACAAAAAAATAACATGTGACCGGACGACTAACAAAGTTATCACAGATCACAAAGGGGAAGGGCTGCAGATCGGGATAAGTAAAGAACACGTCCGAGATCTTCTGACCAATTTGAATGAATTCAAGTCAGCAGGGCCGGATGCTATTCATCCCCACGGTGGTGAAGGAATTAGCTGAAGAAATCGCAGAACCAATGGCAATAGTATTTGTAAACTCATGGATGACAGGAGAGGTCCCAGAAGACTGGAGAAGGGCGAACATTGTGCCCATCTTTTAAAAAGGGGGAAAAGAAGGAACTGGGGAACTATAGATCAGTCAGCCTGACTTCGATACCTGGGAAGCTACTAGAGCAACGTATAAAACATTCCATTTCCAAATACCTGGAGGATGAAGAGGTGATCACTAGCAGCCAGCCTGGGTTTACCAAGAACAAATCATGCCAAACCAGCTTGATTTCCTTCTTTGACAGGATAACTGGTTTGGTGGATAGGGGGGTAGTGCGGTGGACATAATATACCTGGACTTCACCAAGGATTTTGACAAGTCCCACATGACATTCTGAGAGGTAAGCTGGAGAAATGTGGGCTTGATGGAATTACCATTAAGTGGATACATAATTGGTTAAAAGAACGGCAAACAAAGAGTAACTATTAATGGAATGTCGTCAGATTGGAGGGAGGTCTCAAGTGGGGTTCCACACGGATCTGTTTTGGGTCCGGTGTTGTTTAAACATCTTTTTTTATTAATGACCTAGATGTAGGAATAGATCAAGTTTGCAGATAACACAAAACTGGTGGGGGGGGTGGGGGGAAGACAAGGGGGGTTGCAAACACTTTGGAGGATAGAACTAAAATTCAGAGGGAATGTGATAAATTGGAGAACAAGGTTATAGACAACAAAATGAAATTCACCAAAGACAAATGTGAGGTGTTACACTTAGGGAAGAAAAACCAAATGCACGGATACAGAATGGGGGATAACCGGCTTGGCAGCAGCACTGCTGAGAAGGATGTGGGAGCTGTGGTGAATCACAACCTCAACACGAGTCAGCAATGTGATGCTGTTGCAAAAAAAGCAAATGCAATTTTAGGTTGCATTAACAGAGATATAGCATGCAAGTCATGGGAGGCGATAGTCCCCATGCACTGCATCCGAGGGTGCTAAAGGAGTTGGCAGATGTGATTGCAGAGCCATTGGCCATTAGCTTTGAAAACTCATGGTGATCGGGGGAGGTTCCGGATGACTGGAAAAAGGCTAATGTAGTGCCCATCTTTAAAAAAGGGAAGGAGGAGGATCCGGGGAACTACAGGCCAGTCAGCCTCTCCTCAGTCCCTGGAAAAATCATGGAGCAGGTCCTCAAGGAAACAATTCTGAAGCACTTAGAGGAGAGGAAAGTGATCAGGAACAGTCAGCACAGATTCACCAAGGGCAAGTCATGCCTAACTAACCTAATTGCCTTCTATGAGGAGATAACTGGCTCTGTGGATGAGCGGAAAGCAGTGGACGTATTATTCCTTGACGTTAGCAAAGCTTTTGATACAGTCTCCCACAGTATTCTTGCCAACAAGTTAAAGAAGTATGGGCTGGATGAATGGACTATAAGGTGGATAGAAAGCTGGCTAGATCGTTGGGCTCAACGGGTAGTGATCAATGGCTCCATGTCTAGTTGGTAGCTGGTATCAAGTGGAGTGCCCCAAGAGTCAGTCCTGGGGCCGGTTTTGTTCAAAATCTTCATTAATGATCTGGAGGATGGCGTGGATTGCACCCTCAGCAAGTTTGCAGATGACACTAAACTGGGAGGAGTGGTAGATACGCTGGAGGGTAGGTATATGATACAGAAGGACCTAGACAAATTAGAGGATTGGGCCAAAAGAAAGCTGATGAGGTTCAACAAGGACAAGTGCAGAGACGTACACTTAGGACGGAAGAATCCCATGCACTGCTACAGACTAGGGACCGAATGGCTTGGCAGCAGTTCTGCAGAAAAGGACCTAGGGGTTACAGTGGACGAGAAGCTGGATATGAGTCAGCAGTGTGCCCTTGTTGCCAAGAAGGCTAACAGCATTCTGGGCTGTATAAGTAGGGGCATTGCCAGCAGATCAAGGGACGTGATCATTCCCCTCTATTTGGCATTGGTGAGGCCTCATCTGGAGTACTGTGTCCAGTTTTGGGCCGCACACTACAAGAAGGATGTGGAAAAATTGGAAAGAGTCCAGCGGAGGGCAAAAAAATGATTAGGGGGCTGGAACACATGACTTATGAGGAGAGGCTGAGGGAACTGGGATTGTTTAGTCTGCAGAAGAGAAGAATGAGGGGGGATTTGATAGCTGCTTTCAACTACCTGAAAGGGGGTTCCAAATAGGATGGATCTAGACTGTTCTCAGTGGCACCAGATGACAGAACAAGGAGTAATGGTCTCAAGTTGCAGTGGGGGAGGTTTAGGTTGGATATTAGGAAAAACTTTTTCACTAGGAGGGTGGTGAAGCACTGGAATGGGTTACCTAGGGAGGTGGTGGAATCTCCATCCTTAGAGGTTTTTAAGGTCAGGCTTGACAAAGCCCTGACTGGGATGATTTAGTTGGGGATTGGTCCTGCTTTGAGCAGGGGGTTGGACTAGATGACCTCCTGATGTCCCTTCCAACCCTGATATTCTATGATAGTACCGCTCTACTCGGCGCTGCTTAGGCCTCAGCTGGAGTACGGTGTCCAATTTTGGTCACCAATGTCTAGAAAGGATGTAGAGAAACTGGAAAGGATCCAGAGGCGAGTGACAAAGATGATCAGAGGGATGGAACACAAGCCATATGAGTAAAGGCTGACGGAACTGGCTATGTTTAGTTTGGAAAAGAGGAGATTAAGCGGGGACATGATAACGGTCTTCAGATACTTGAAAGGCTGCCATAAAAAGATGGAGAAAAGTTGTTCTTTCTGGCCACAGAGGGCAGGACAAGAGGCGATAGAGTCAAACTATAGCACAGCAGATTTAGATTAAACCTCAGGAAAAGCTCCCTAACCGTAAAAACAACAGGGTAATGGGACAGATGCCTAGGGAGCTTGTGGAAGCTCCTTCACTGGAGGTTTTCAAAAGGAGGCTGGAGCTGTCTGTCTGGGATGGGTTAGACCAGGGGTGGGCAAACTTTTTGGACCAAGGGCCACATCTGGGTATGGAAATTGTATGGTGGGCCAGGAATGTTCACGAAATTGGGGGTTGGGGTGCAGGAGGGGGTGAGGGCTCCGGCTAGGGGTGTGGGCTCTGGGGTGGGGCCAGAAATGAGGAGTTCAGGGTGCTGGGGGGGGGG
>NW_020664546.1:101089-136776 GCF_002925995.2 Terrapene triunguis
GCTGTGCAGAGCCACGGCACGTATGGAGCAGGGCAAGCCCCAGACCCTGCTCCCCGGCAGGAGCTCAAGGGCCAGATTAAAGCATCTGAAGGGCTGGATGCGGCCCCCAGGCCACAGTTTGCCCACCCCTGGGTTAGACACAAGTCCTGCATCTTGGCAGGGGGTTGGATTAGCTGACCTTTGCAGTCTCTTCTAACCCTATGATTCTAGATGGGACCAAACCGTAGGAAATCTGGGGTCGGGGGATTCCAATTGCTGCAGCTTAATTTGGATTCCTGCATGAAATCCCACAAGCATGCCCAGGTGTGAAAGGGAGCAGCAGTGTGATGTGTGCAGTCTATAGCAGAGAGGCACAGTCACTCTACAGCAGCCTCTCTGGAGAAGATGATGTTCCACTGTTATGGGAGCATTCTGTATCCAGTCTGTAACCCTCAGTCCTAATGCATCCATACTCATCTATTCAGATTGCTCCCCCACTTTGCCCCTCAGCCCTTCCGCACCCCCATCTCTGTATGGAAAGGAAGGAAGCAAGAGAAGCTCACAGTTCCTGCTGAGAAGATGACTGAAGTCAATGGTGTAGGAGACCCATTTGCGGGGCAAGACAGAGTCTCTGTAGCCCCAGAGGCTGACGTTCATAGATCTGGCTCCTGGCTCCGACGCCAGACCAGTGAAGTAAATGGGCTCCTTGGAGAAAGTATACTTGTGCCAGCACTGGCCTTCATCCGTCGAGAACCTAGACAGAAAAGGCTTACAGTGAGGAACTGGGGTCACAATCAAGGAGAGACCAGGTGGAACCTTCTGTGACCCCGTTACGTTCAAAGGCGAGGAGGTGTGGAAAGACAGCACAGGCCGCGCAGCTTGGCTTGTGCACAGGAGTGAAGGCCCAGAAGGGGGAGCTTACCAACAGAGCGCTAGGCACAAAGCACTATCTGCCCAAAGGAGAAGGCTCCTTCCCCTCTGAACAGCCCCACTTCCATACAAGCAGCTGCAGAACAAGGGAGGGACGGGAAATCCCAACACTGACAGCAGTCTAGTTTCTCCCTCAGCACCAATCTATATGGACAGAGCTCCGCTTACAGCTCGCCAGAGCCTCCCGGAACCAGAGAACAGACCCCCCCACCGCCCATCCTCTTTAGCAAGTGGAGCTCAGGCTTACTTAATCACATTGATCGGCTCGAGGCTGTGCTCAATGGCTACGATGATGCCCCCGGAGTCCAGGATGGCGTAGTGATGGGGCCCTTCCAGCACCCGTGCCCAGGTATAGCCCCCATCATCAGATATGTAAACGTCTGGGCTCACCACGGAGATGGCATCCCCCACGCTGCCTGCAACACAGGCCCCAACACCACGGAGGTTAGAGCAAGTCCAGGAAGTGTCCCTTCCTCGGGGGCAGACAGACTTATTTCCTCTGACCTTCCCCTGCCCCCCTGCCTTGGTCTGTAGGAACGAGCAACTCATCCCAAATGGATTAAACCTGTCACTTGCCAGCCCAAGGCCCAGAGGATGGATCCTGAGAGTCCCCTCTGCCCCACCCACATAACCCCTCCACTTGCCCTCTCCCTGTGTTGGTAGCAGTCAGGTTCGTTACCGTGAGCGATGACTATTCCCACCACATTGGGCTCGGACAGAGGCAGCATGGGCACATTGTGATTCAGGGAGATGCCGTACAATGCATAGAGGTAAAGGGTACACTGTGAACAACACCAGGGAATCCGGGGGTGGGGAGAGGGGGGGGGGGGGGGGGGGGGGGGGGTATCTTCCTGGCACGTTCCCACCAGCATCTCAGCAAAGCCCAGCTCAGGTTTGTGCCCACCCTGGGCCACTCAATTAATGTAGAGCCAGGGACCTTTACCTGCTTCTTTACCTTTACCTGCTTCTGCCATTTCCATATTGTGCGAGGCACAGACCAACCACACAGGAAAGGCAGCCGTCTGCCCCCAAAGATACCCATAATAGTCTGGATTAACACATTGTGAAGTCTTGGCTGGTGTCGCTATTGAAGTTTACTTTATTACGCATCTCACTCACGCTGCAGGATGCAAATAAACTGAGCAGACAGTCGCCGCATGCAGGCCTGATGCTGCAGTGTCTGGCCGCTAGCCCTGCCACGGGAATAGGTCCCCTTGGACTCGCGCATGGGAAGATGCAGTGGTCTTAAATAAAAGATTGCTTACAAAAAAATGAACTATGGGGCCAAGTCTGCCCTGCCTGCGTCCCAACACATGGCAGTGCCCCACACCCGAGCCTGGCTGCCCTGGGATCCCAGACAGACAAACCTCCTCCTTGTTCTTTGCTGTGGAGTTACATTTAGCGTTGACAGGCATCCTCAGCGGCAGCCACTCGCCACCTTGGTCGAACGTTATCACCGACTGGATGGAACGGTCTGGGAGGAGGAGGAAACACTTGGTGTGAAACCCTCCGTGTTTCGTATTCCACTCAGCTCACTCCAACTCAGCCCTCCCGTTGAAGACAGCAATACAGTCTGTCTCGGTCCATCTAGCAGACATCCCACCCCCGTGAAACAGGCAGCCTGGCTGCAGCAGAAGGTGACGAGTCGATTTCTCCCTGGCAGCTGACCCATGTATATTTCTGCTGCACCGTTTTCCCAGTGTAGAGAGCTCCTGCTAGACTGCACCGAGGCAGTTTCTCTCCAGCTGCAATCACTGCACTGAGACTGTTCCAGTTCAGGACTTCAAGACTAGTAGGAGCCCAAGGATTGGTTCAGCCTAGTAGTTCAGTAATGGGCAATTAGAAAGCTCCCCACTTACACCAGCAAGCTGTCCAGGAGACAGCAGAGGCGAAGAACCATCCTTGCAGACAAAGGAGGAACATGCAAGTTTCAAGGATTTTTTTAATCGTTATTAAGCTCCCTCCCTGCTGTGCCTTAGAAGGCAGAATGGACCTGCATGGCACAGTTAGTGCCGTTCACCATATTGGCTCATACTGCCATGGACTACTCGCCTCCCTTTGTATATCACTGCCCCGGTTCAACTGCAAATCCAGACACCCCAGTGAGAGCGCTGTGTTTCCTCCCAGTGACGCCCCCAGGTGTGCCTGCCTAGTGCCATAGCCTGCTGAGCAGCACAGAACCCCAGCAGGGCTCTGCCAACAACCTGATGCTTTCAAGCTCAATGAGTAGAGTCCTGTGTATAGAAAGGTCTAGGTCTCGCCCCCTCCCCCAGCCAGAATAAATCTGTCCAGGCTTTTGGAAGCCAACCCAGGCTCTTCCCTGAAGACCTCCGGGATGAACCCAAACGTGGCCATTTCCAGCCCCGCAGGAGACTCACGAGTGAGCAGAGAAAGGGTGTTGGACTGAAAGTTGTTTTGCACCCAGAGGCCAGCCGCTACTTTACTCCTGTGAGCAGGCCCACCAGCATCAATGGGAGCAGGACTGGGCCCACTGACTTCAATGGGGCTACTCGCATGAGCAAGGACTGCACGCTATCCAGTCCTGTAAGCCAGGCCCGAGTGAGCCCCACAGACAGCGTAAGGGTTGGACTCAAACAGGAGTAGGCAAAGGACAGCAGAGATACACCCCATCCTTCTTGGGCCTCGGTGGGCCCCAAGGCATTCCTGAGGCCTGGTGCAGAGCCCGGGAGAATTGTGCCCCCCAGGAACAGGGAGGGGCGTTCAAGAGAAAGGTTCTGCCTCGACTGAAGCTTTAGCCCGGGCCCTTCCCTGGTGCGGGGGCTGAGGAGTTTGCTCTACCGCAGCCTCCTGCTGGGTGCAGCCCATCCCCCAAGAGCGAGCGCTTGCCTTCAGAGAGCACGCTGGTGATATAGACGCCCCGCAGCGAGGTCACATTGGTGAAGTCAGTTTCACTCCCAATGCCTGTGTAGAGATGCCGTTCGAGGGACTTGGAGTAGATGAGGCCTCGATCGTCTGAGGTGTAGATTGTGCCACACCCAGTATCTGCAAGACAGACAGATGATACAGCTCTGGAAGAGGAGCAAATCAGACACAGCTGGGCAATCAGATAACACCCACAGTGTAATTGTGAAAGAGGTTACCAGGCCAGGGAAGTTTCCTGGTCACACCCGGACTCAAGCCTCCACATGCCAGAGTCACACCTTATGCTGCCAGTGCTGACACAGCATCGCATCAGCAATTTATCCCTAGTTCACATGGCGGGGTCAGAGAGAATCAGCAAGTCCCAGAGGAGAAGCAAAGATGGCCCATGAACTCCAGCGCTCACGTGGTGTGATGCTGCCAGATGCCAAATTCTTTGCTTCTACTTACAGCTGGCCTTGGAGACAGCACTTTCACCCTCTGCTTTGCCAGGAACGATGGCTCAGCAGTTAGGGTGCCAGACAGGGACTCTGGGCTTGATCACAGACCATGTGTATGTGGCACCCCGGGCAAGTCACTCAGTCTCTCTGGCTTCAGTTCCTCATTTGTACGACAGGGATAACAGCCCGGCCCCACAGGAGTGTGAGAGGATAAACCAATGACAGTACTCTGGTAACAGGGCCATCTGAGCAAACGTCTCCCTCTGTCCAAAGCCCAGTATTGATCCCGAACCCCTTAGCTTTACCAAACCAAAACCAGTGCAACTGAAATGTCACAGGCATGATCATGTGCCGGGGACAGCTTTCCTGAAAAGTCTGAAGCCAGACAGTGGTGCAGAAGTGAGGATTACACTCAGCGTAACTCTGGGCGGTCATTAACTCTCAAAGCATGCAGCCTAGAAAGTAGAAGTTTGGGTTAATCTGCTGCTCTGGAAGCCTGGTGCCATGGAGGAGTTTGCTGGGGAGGGATTTGGGTGGATAATTTAAGTGTTTACACGTATCTGACAGGCAACTTCAGGTGACACACAGCTATGGCATGGGGAGAGTGGCAAGGAGCACAGAGGGGACCCCCTCAATCCCCATCTCATGTGGCCACCAGCCTGATGAAGCTCTCTCCATGACTGGAGAACGGGAGGGCAGGGAGCTACATGGGGTGTCCAGTCTTTGAAAGGAAGACTCCACAAAGGGACTGGTCTGAGAAGGAGCAGGGCCATCTGCTGAAGTCTTAAAGAATATTCCCTAGCAAAATATTTCAGTCAGGGTTAAGACTGTAAAGATCAGTTACTCCCAGGAAAAGCCTCTGAAAGAATGCCACACTGTTCGGAACACTCCACAAGCATTAGAAAGTCAGAGGTAAGGCTAGCCAGGTAACCTTAACTCTGCCCTTGTATCACTACTCACAAGGCAGGCCTACTTTCCAGCAACAAACTTGTTGACTGCATCAGTGACTCTGAAAACTGACTTGTGATCTAACTGGTGTGCTTTGGTCTTGCTCCTAGTTTGCACTGGGGAATTTAAATTGAAGGGCACTTGTCTTTCCATCACTACAAGCTGCTCTTACCCTCCAAGACCATGAACAACTGCAGAGGAAATAAAGGAGACTGATGCACTTCTCTTCATCAAAGCAGGCTGGATTCAGGACCATAAGAGTCAAAGGACAGATTTTTCAAATGCCGTAAGTACCACAGTGAAAGATTTGGCACAGATAAAGGGCTAATTACAGGGGTCGGCAACCTTTCAGAAGTGGTGTGCCGAGTCTTCATTTATTCACTCTGATTTAAGGTTTTGCGTGCCAGTAATACATTTTAACGTTTTTAGAAGGTCTCTTTCTATAAGTCTATAATATATAACTAAACTATTGTTGTATGTAAAGTAAATAAGGTTTTTAAAATGTTTAAGAAGCTTCATTTAAAAATTAAATTAAAATGCAGAGCCCCCCGGACCAGTGGCCAGAACCCAGGCAGTGCGAGTGCCACTGAAAATCAGCTTGCGTGCTGCCTTCGGTACGCGTGCCATAGGTTGCCTACCCCTGGGCTAATGCTTCTAAGGAAACAAACTTAAGTTGTGGACCAAAACTTAGGCAACTTAAATGATGGGGTGCAGGGTATCGTGGAAACCACATGCATCTCAGACACACAATGTACAAAACCATAGTGTATGTATGTGGCTATGGTATTCCCACAGCCATGGGCTACCAGGAATTAGAGCCCTTGCTGGACTCTCCTTCAGAATGCTGCCTCCTACATGGAAGGTGCAGTGGGTACACAAGGCAGGTCAGTGCAGAACGGGACAAAGTTACGGTTGTTTCTATACATAGAACATACGGGCAGGGGAGTTATGTGAATTGTCAGCTTGGCTTTGCATTTCCTAGGGTTTGCTATCAGAAGACTACAGTGTTCTCTTGAGCAGAGATTTACAATCAGCTCCAGTTGGATGAAGCATTGGAACTGACATTTGGATCTATTCAGGCATGCATCGCCCACCTGCCCTCTATCACTCACCTCCAGGGTCATCCACATGCATGAACACCATGTCCTCGTTAGCTGCCAGGATGGAGAAGAACTGCTCCTGACCCACAGATGGAAGCTGGGCCATATTCCAGGTCTCCCCTTGGTCAGTCGAGACATGGATCCTCCTCGTATTGCCCTGGAAGGCAAGCACAACCTTTATGCTGCACCACCAATGGCCATAGTACTCAAGTGTTCGTCAGTGCCTACGCTCCGGGGGCCTAGATGGATCAGAGAGGGTGACAGGGAAGAGAAGCAGGAGCGAGAACAGTCCCGGTACTAGATCAGGACACAGGAATGGGATGAACAACTCTGGACAGCCACATGCTCATTTATGCCCCTGCCTCTTCCCAGCCCCTTAAGGCACAATCACATTCACACAGACCCTGCACCCACAAACCCAAAGCAGGACATCTATCCAAACCTGGGCCATGGCCTTCCACATGGAAACAAAGAAAGGCGGCGACTCCGTGGACTCGCAGAGCCATATGGAAGCCAGATGGAAAAGAGTAAAGCAAATCTCCTACCTTCTCCGTCACCACAGAAGTAAACAGGAAGCGACCTCCTAGGCCAAACGAGTAGATTTTGTTTCCTATGGTCTTGAAGCTTTTGCCAAAGTCATTGGTTTTCTTTAGCTCCAAAAACCCAAGATCAGTTTCTTAAGAGAAGGAAATGACAATGAATGTTGCTGCAGTAGAGGAGGGGACACTGAGGTGAGGTTGGTATAACTACGTCACTCAAGGGTGTGAAAAATCCACACCCCCTGAACAAAGTAGTTAAACCAAAGCCCCCAGTATAGACAGGGCTAGGTCAATGGGAGAATTCTCTGGCGACCTAGCTATCACCTCTCGAGGAGCTGAAGTACCCATGCTGGCAGGAGAAGCTCTCCCGTCGGCATCGGTAGCGTCTTCACTGAACCGCTGCAGTGTTTTAAGTATAGACAAACCCCGAGGTTGGGAAGTGCTGATCCCCCTTAAAGTCCGTTCCTGCCTCACCACAGCAGTTTCTCACCCAGCCCCTCCCGCACTCCAGGCAGAACCTCATCCTGAAGCATGTCAGCTCTAAAGGCTACTAGATTGTCTGTCACAGACTGCCACCCTGCCAGTGCCCACATCCTGCCATCAGCAGCTTAGCCTCAGCCTGCCCAGTGCAGGATTCCACACCAGGCTGCCCCTGAAACCTCAGACAACCCTGGCTCTACTTCACAACACAGGCCTGTTCAGCTTCCTTTCCACCTTCTGTGCTCGCAGCCCTGGAACAGGGCGGATTCATCTGCGCTCCGACATCACCCACCTTTCGGGATCCCACCATCACATCTCAAGCTGGCAGTGATTAAGTCTCTGGGAAGCCCTAAGGAGAGCAAGATCTCCCCCCAGACGTCCATCTCGCCTCACTTCTCGACACCCAAACTCTCCCACAACACACTAAGGAGCTGTAGCATGAGCACTGTCAGCCTCCGTTCTCCCTCACCCACTCCCCAGCATCAAACCCATCGGTTTGCTTAGAGTTTTGTGAGGGTATTATGGCATCATGCTTTCGTGATCGCTGGCGAGCACTTGGAGAATTCTGACCTGTGGGACTGCTACATTTAAAACAGACTGGAGGTGTAATTTACATAAATTGTTTAACCTGTAAATCCAGGCATCTAAGTCACCTTGTATGGTGCCTGGCAGGAGGGGGACACACACAGTTAACAGGTTTCAGAATCGCATGTTAAAATAGCTACCGATTAGCTTTATACAATCTCCAGAGCATTTGAGCTCAGGACCATTCACTGGCCTGTCCCTAGCTCCTTGGGCAAATGAGTCAATTGCTAACAGCTGATGATTTATTAAGGTGTTTTCAGAACATGGAGCTGAAGGGAAAAGGCTTGTGAAATCTCTGGCCTCACACACACACACAAAGTGGCTTTGATTCTCTGATACTGCACAACTGTTAGTTGGAACCAGGGAGTACTTACTGCAGGAGTCATTCAGGTAGGTGGTGAAGAAGATGGTGGTGTCAGGGCCCCTAGAAACAGACAGGAGGGGGAAAAAGAGTGCTTAGAAAGCGGATATACGAAAAGCGGATCAACAGCTGTGTCAGGCTGTCTACACTGCAGTTAGAGGTGTAACTGCAGCTTGGGTAGGCAGATCTGTGCTAGCTTTCTTTTAACTAGCATTGCTCAAATAGCCATGAAGACGCAGCAGCACATACACCGGCGCAGGCTATACAAGCACACCCAGAACACGTTGCCAGAGTCCCTACAAGCATGTCTTCTCTGCTCCTTTTAGCTGCACTAGTTATATTAAAACTAGCGCAGGCATGCCCACCTAGGCAGCAGTCACACCCCCGATTGCAGTGTAGACATACCCATAATTTTACACAACATGGGGACACAGGTGAAGCCAGACTCCCTGAGCAGGGACAGCTTCTATCTCAGTGGTATATTGGGATTCTACAACACATGCACCTGTGAGGACTGCTACAGGGCCTTTCAGAGAACCGTGGGTCCTTTTACTCAAAAGTCTGGGGAACATCCAAGGGGTTTGTGAACTGCAATCAGATAGCATCCATACCGCACACACTGGCCCTGTCCAGGTAGTCACTGAAGGACTAGTTTGACTAGATACAAGTAAGTTTGTGATGAAGCTTCTACCTACCAGAAGCAGGGCTGAGACCCAGCAAACTCACGGCACCCAAGCCCATGGTTCCTAAACTGTTCCAGTCTGAACTGAAAGCTATCGGATGCACGTGTCACCTTGGTATCCAGGACCAGAATGCTGAGTGGCATTGCTGACTCCAAGGGGTTCAAAATCCAGCGAGACTAAGTAAACTGGGAATCAACTTCAAAAAATCCAAGGTCCTCTCACCTTCTAAGGCTAGGTCTACACTACCCGCCTGAATCGGCGGGTAGAAATCGACCTCTCGGGGATCGATTTATTGCGTCCCGTCGGGACGCGACAATCGATCCCCGAATCGACGCTCTTACTCCACCAGCGAAGGTGGGAGTAAGCGCCGTCGACAGGAAGCCGCAGAGGTCGATTTTGCCACCGTCCCTACAGCGGGGTAAGTCGGCTGCGACACGTCAGCTACGCTATTCGCGTATCTTAAATCGACCCCCCCCCGTAGTGAAGACGTAGCCTAAGTGCCCTCCCTCCCTCTGTAGCAGCCAGGAAGGAGGATTGTGGGCATCGATAGGCAGAATCTGACATGAACGGGTGCAGCACAGGCACAGTAGTTTATGCACACATTAGAGAAGTGAAGCAGCCAAGCAGGAACCAGAGTATTTATCAGACGGCCAAAGGTCTAAATGAAGTGTGCGATGAACAAAGACACTCAGATAACCCCAGTAAGGAAGGGTGGCTGGCCAGGGTATGGGGAGGCTCCAAAGCAGACAGTTAGGTGAAGCCAGTCAGGCAGGTTACCAGATGAGCCCAGCCAGAGGCCCGTGGCTGTGTGCAGAGTTCTAGGCACTCCATGTGCAAAGAGTGGAGCCTTCCATTGAGGGAACACTCAGTCCATGCTTTCCCAACCCTCAGAGGGCAGTTTGCTGCTCCTGATGGAAGAATCTTTGTCCAGGACACTGCATTATGGTAGGGAAGACTCCCCAGCCCCCAGAGGGATGGGACACTTATTTCAAAATCAAAATGTATTAAACATGAGAGGCATGAACCCCTCATGCTGTTGGGCTTCCTCTATGGGGAGAGAGGAGACAGAAAAAGAGTGCAGGAGAGTTGATGGAAGTGCCACAAGCAGTGTTGAGCAGCTCCTGCTTTCCTTTGGCGGGAGAGCTTAGAGCAGCGGACACCGAGTTACCATTTGGCTACTCACCATTTTGCCAGACAAACAGCTTTGTGGATTTCTTCCCACTTCTCCCCAAAGTTCCTGGACACCCAGAGGCTGTTCTGAAAAGTTCAGTAGTCAGACAGGATTGCTGGTTACTGGCTGTGTTACCTCTAATGCTTCAAATAGCATCTGGCCTAAAAAAAGGCAGAGCCAACCCTCTGAAATGGAACACACATCAGGGCTTCTAAATACAAGACCACATAACACTCCCTGGAAAGTACCCACTGTATGTTTCAGACTCAGGAATAGAAGTTCATCCCCCAGAATCCTAAAGGGCTAAAGGACACAGCAGCTGTGATTTGTCATTCTTCCCCTTGTGGGATGCTACCACCCGACCCCACCAGGTGTCGCTGCAGAACTCAATCCAGGACATCTCACAGAGCACACTGGCAGCTATGTAAGAAAGCAGAGAGGAGAGGGAGTGGGATGTGTCCTGTCTCTTACTTCGGTGCTGAGGACCAGCAGGTTGTCGGAGTTCTGCGGGTGGTATATGACCTGACTCTGGGGCTGAAAGGGGAGATCTGTCTGAGCAAAGTTCTTAGCATAATCAGACGATCTGAAGATCTTTCCTCCACGGCTCCCTCCAGGCACAGGCATGTCCCCCGTCAGAATCACCTAGACAAGGAGCAAGAGGGAGACCAGGTCAGCGAGGGTGCACATGCCTTCACCGCGACAGTCAGCCTCGGCCACATCCCCCGCACCAGCTGTGCTGACCTGCTCCAATACAAATGGGCTTTGTGTGGCTCACTCAGCCCCCATTTCCCGGCAATGGGATCAGAACCTGCACTTCCTGGCAGTGGGGCTCCAAGGGCTTCACAGGCTCTGGCTAAGCCCAGAGAGATAGGCACTATCCCCGTTCTACAGACAGGGAAACCGAGGCACAGAGCTGTGACGTGACTTCCCCTCAGTCTCCCAGCAGGTAAGTGGAGTGTTGGGAGCAGTACCCAGGAGCACACCACTACCCCTCCTCTGAACACCAGTCAGCACTGCCATGTGGAGAGGTGCATTTCAATGAACAGAAGTGCATTGCTATGCACCATGAATGCAGCCCTCATGAAGGCCAGCTCCATCCCTGACTCAGGAGCAGTTCCAGGGAGTGCATGCTGTCCAAGAGCACATCAGCAGCTGTCTCCTACCTTCCCCGAGTTCTCTGGGCCGATGGCCATCCCAAGCTCCGTCCGGATGAAGGTGTGGTTAATGAGCTTTGTGATGTCTATGAAAGTTTTTCCATAGTCCTCGCTGAGAGGGAAGAAAGTAGATAATGACTCTTCTAGAGCAGTGGTTCTCAAGCAGGGGTCTGGGGCCTCCTGGGGGGCTGTGAGCAGGTTTCAGGGGGTCTGCCAAGCGGCACCAGTGTTAGACTCACTGGGGCCCAGGGCAGAAAGCCGAAGTCCCACCACATGGGCCTGAAGCCTGGGGCCCTGAGCCCCACCACCCAGGGCTGAAGCAGAAGTCTGAGCAACATAGCTTCGCGGGGGCTCCTGTGGCATGGGGCCCTGGGCAATTGCCCTGCTTGTTACCCTCTAATGCTGGCCTTGCTTTTATATGCAGAAAACCAGTTGTTGAGGCACAGGTGGGCCGTGGAGTTTTTATAGCACATCAGAGGAGCCTCAGACAGAGAAAGGTTGAGAGTCCCTGGTCTAGGAGATGGGATGCAGCACAGGGGACAAGGTGTCACGGATGCTTCAGGGACAACTGCTGGGATTAGAGAGCCTCAAAGAAGGAATGTGCTGGGCACCTCAGAGCAGCTGCTCAGTGCAGCCGGCAGACAAAGAACGGAAGCATTCCATGGCAAGTGGCTGCTTTTCCAACACTCACGCTAGGGAGGAGCCAACCTGCAAGAGTTCCAATCACCCAGGACTGGCCCAAAAGGGAGTCACAAGACCACCAAGCCAGTCCCGTATTGCTCAGCTCCGGCCTACAAGGCTCCTCCCCCCCAAAAAAGGTGTTTACCCAGGACTGAGGATATTCCAGTCTCCAGTGAGCCCCACAATCCTTTGCATCAGTGCAGAGGAGTCTGGGAAGCTGTGGGTACTGGTCACTCGTGCACATGCGGAACCAGGGCATGATTTGGTAGAGGGAAATGAGTGACCAGGCACCATGCGCCAGGTTCACCGAGTGCTTGCTCCTCACTGGCATGAAAACGGTCTCAGCGACTGAACACCCAGATTCCCAGAGCAGCCCAGAGCTGTTCTTGTCACCCTGCAGCACGCCCACCCCACTGGGCTGGGCAGAGTTTCTTTGCATTCCTCACACTCTCCCAGGCACATCAGAGGAAGAGGCAAGATACGCCCAAGCCCTTAGCAATTATCCCCACTTGAGGCATCTCCCATTCCTGAACGGCAGCCCAGCACCCGTCAGCTGGGGTGACCAGTTTAGAAGCCCTGCCTCCCCTACCACACCCCAGGAGGCTGCCTGAGCCTGCTGGCAGCTCAGCCTCCCTCCAACTCCTCCCCCAGTGGGTACGCCACGCTTACGGCTGGCCTCCCGTGAGCGAGAGAGAGCGCTGCGGCATCAGGTCAGATAGGCAGACGATGCAGCTCGCCAATTCACTGAGTTAATCAAATCAGCTGCATGCATCAGGCACTGGGGGCCTCACCTCCTGTAGAGTTTGGACTGCTTGAAACTCACGAACAGCAGCGGTAACTTGAATGTGGTCAGGACGAGAATAACCTGGCCAAAGAGAAGACCAGAGCGTCAATCTTGGGGAGCGCTCACTAGCAGCTCCTCCCCCAGGCAGCCTGCAAGTGCAGCCCTCAGCTCACCCCCTCCACTGGATTTACTGACCCTGAGAAGGGGTTTGACAACCCCTTAAATACCCACCTCAGGACAGTCAGTTAGTGCTTTGACCAACCCTCCACCCCACTCTTACCCCTCTCATGTGGCTTCTCCCAGGGAGAACGGCTTTAACAAGACAGGGACTCGCTGGCCAAAAAGGTTTGTATTTGCCAGGGCAGGAAACGAGTCTGCTGGGGAGGTACCCCCAAATCGCAGGCTATCAGACAGTCATCTGGCCTCCAGCCAAATCCAGGGGCAGGTTATTGGCTCAACCCACCTCTCCTCAAGAAACAGCCAATCCCAATGTCTTTAAGGCAGCAAATGCCATGAGCTAGTATCTAAGGATGGTCTTATAGGGTTATACGGCACCTTCACCTCCCAACATACAGCCACTTCTAGGGTGGAAGGCACCAAGCTACGGACAGCACAATGCACAACACTGATTGGGGAGGAAGGGTTGGCCAGGCTTTAGGACAAACCATTCCTCCCATGAGAAGAGCCAAGGGATCTTTGATGTCCACAGCCCAGACAAGACCTTGGGATGTAAGGTCTCGCCCAGCAGGCCCACACGTAGGGGTGGCTGAGGAGCTGAGCCAACTCTGCCAGGGCTTGAGCCAAGAACTTCAGATAGGGGCTTGAGCCTCCAAGCTGCTCTGTGAGAACCAGCCTTGTCCGGGACGCAGCGGCCGTCTGATGAGGGTGAGGGAGGTTGGCTGCCTCAGCAGTTCTTTCCTGCAGGAGCCCACGGGAGTGTAGGTTGCCCTGCCTGATAAAGACAGCAGAGCCCTGCCCTGCCTGGAGCTGTAATTTAGAGGGTCAATTCCAGGGGTTGGAGGAGCAGCCGCCTTGCGATAGCTCTACAGACAAACCCTCCGACTGCAGTTGCTCAGCGAGCAGTCCTGGCTGTGAAGGTTTCCTAGCAGCAGCTCACTTGCTCCATGTTCAGACACTTCTAATGGGCATCAGTCACACAAGAGCACGGCTC
Source organism: Terrapene triunguis (assembly GCF_002925995.2). Classification (NCBI taxonomy): domain Eukaryota; kingdom Metazoa; phylum Chordata; order Testudines; family Emydidae; genus Terrapene; species Terrapene triunguis. The sequence continues at coordinate 114,976 of NW_020664546.1, forward strand.
AGCACCATCCCATTCCTCAAATGCCAGGAGCATCTATAGATCCCAAAGCCTGAAGGGACCACTGCAATGTTCCCGCTAATTTTTTACATCCATGTGCAGAATGAATTTTGTTCTGTGCACCAATATGGAGGTGATGAGTGGCGGGGGTGGGGCCGAGGGGTTTGGGGTATGGGAGGGGGCTCAAGGCTGGGGCAAAGGGCTGGGATGTGGGGGAGTGAGGGCTCCTGCTAGGGGTGCGGGCTCTGGGGCAGAGGGTTGGGGTGCAGGAGGTGAGGGCTCTGGCTGGGGGTATGGGCTCCGGGGCTCAGGGCTGGGGCAGAGGGTTGGGATGCGGGAAGGGGTGAGGGCTCTGGCTGGAAGTGCAGGCTCTGGGGCTCAGACAGAGGGTTGGGGTGCGGGAAGGGGTGAGGGCTCTGGCTGGGGGTGCAGGCTCTGGGGCTCAGGGCTGAAGCAGAGGGTTGGGGTGTGCAGGCTCTGGGCTGGGGCCAGGGATGAGGGGTTTGGGGTGCAGGCTGCCCTGGGGAGAGAGGACTCCCCCCAGCTCTCTCTTGCCGCAGCAGCCCATGGCTGGGGGAGAGGCGCCTCTCCCCGCCGCAGCCCTGCACGCCCCCTACCTCTCTCCTCTCCAGTATAGGCCCCTGTGGCTGCGCACCTGCACAGCCCTGGGGAACTTAGGACCACTGTGATCATCCAGTCTGACCTCCTGCATAGCCCAGGCCAGAGACCTGCCCCACAATCATTCCTAGAGCCCATCTTTTAGACAAACTTCCCATCTGGATTTAAAGATGGGCAGTGATGGAGAATCCACCATGCCCCTCGGTCAGTTGTTCTCTCACCATTACAAATTTACACCTTATTTCCAGTCTGAATTTGTCTAGCTTCAACTTCCAATTCACACTGCAAATAAGGCATCTATTTTGGAAGCTGGGCTCTCGGAGATGCTGGGACTTCAAGATGGATTTAGCACCAATGGGCCACGGGCCGTCTCTCAGTGCAGCAGATGAAGGAACAGGCAGCACCTATCCCTGCCCCACCCCCAAGGCTAACAATGGGGCAGCGTAAACCCTCCATCCCTAGTTCAAGAGGAATGAGCCCCATTGGCCTGCTGGTCATTTCTTACCAGAGCAAAAGGGTGCAGCTCCCCCAGCCCGTCAGGGTCATACAATGCAATGCTCCCATTCTAATCTGTATCAACCCTTGTGCTGCCATCACCCCTGGGTATCTTCCACCAATGTCTGCTGCCTGCGGTTTCTCCTCTCCCCAGAGAGGAGGGGGGTGTGTGTGGTAGAGTTTAGATGGGGGGGTTGTTAATTTTAAAATGTTTATTTTTATTTCTATGTATTTAAATGCTGGGCCCCCCGGAGCAAGACAGAGCTAGATACAGCAGCCAATGGGCAGCGGACCCTGCTGGCATGATGGCAGCCGTGGCCTCCAGCAGCCTCTGTAGAAGGGATCTCGGGCTGGTCTACATGCAGGTTTGTACTGATTTAACAAATTCGCTTGGAAACAGATCGTTAAAAGCAATGCAACCCTCCGGGGTGGCACAGACACATCAGGATAAAGGTGTTCTATCGGCGTAGCTCATTCCGGGAACTGGACCTAAATAAGCGATACCAGTTTAAGCACTGTTCTACCAGCATAACTGCACCCCTGCTGTAGGTTATGTAGATTCGTGCCATTTTAACTATAGTGGCTTCTACAGTGATCTAGCTGGAGTGTTAGACCAGCCCCCACTGGGGACCTTCTCAGGCAGGATTAAATGTCTGGGCATGCAGAACACTGGGAGTGTCCAATACTCAGGAATGCTTGTGCTCAAGGTGAACACTGCTTCCAGGAAGCGAAGTTGTGCTTCCCAGCTGCCTCTCCGGCTTGCCCACCCCCATCACTGCCCCGTCATTTAGAAGGGTTACCTTTTAAAGCCTGTTCAGATCAAATGCACTACTTACTCCAGTGCTGTCTCCAACCCAGGAGAGTGATACAGTGCCGCTGAAGTCATCAAAGACATACTGCAAGGAAAAAGATTGGAGTCACATCCAAACTTCTGCGCTCCACACCCCAGATCAGGCAACAAGCCCCTCTACCTTCTGTCACCAGAGGGGAGAGGATCAGGAGGAATTTGATCTGCATGATGGAGGACCTCCCGGTTACACACACCATCCCAAGGCAGTAATAACCACCCAGCTGCCAGCCAAGATTTGTCTGGCCCACTGGCATTTCCCCCACTCTCACCATAGGTCGCTAGGGATTTCCTGTGCAGTCTATTGCTGAATCAGTAAAGCCAGGAGACACCCCAGCAGGGGCTTTTCCCCCAGCTTAATGCTCCCTCAGGTGGCTTCCTTCACTGACCCCCACACATCCCCTTACGTGGGATGTTGCTGAAATGCCCAATGGATTCTTGCCACACACCCTACGTGTGACAACACAGAGTTTGTCTCCTTGGCAGATCTCATGGGCAGGTGTCCCGAGTCTTCTCTCTCAATACCACCTTGCCCCTTTGGTAGTTCAGGGAACGCTGGGCAGCTTGTGCTGGGCAGGCAGAGCGAAGCAGAACTCAAGCTTTGTGGGTCAAAGGTGCTAAGTTCAACCCCCACTGACCACCTCTCCAAGGGGCTGACATGCTCACGTTTGAACTACAGAGCCATCTTGTCTCTACCCCAAAGCTTTGCGGGGGCCTGGGGCCTTTCCCCTTAGCACTTGATACTCATCAGCGAGTTACTGTAATACGGAAAAAGCGTAGTCAGGTTCCCCTTGTGTCTGCCCTTGAACACACGCGCATGACAGCAGCTCTGCTAGGGGAAGCTGATTTCACTTTTGGTTCTGCTGAAGTGCAGATGCTTGCCCGGTGTGGTCACCTTCACCTAATGGGGCTTCATTGCTAAACCAGGAGCCAGAGCCCCACAAGCGTCATCACGAGGCCTGCGACTGTTTCTAATCCAGTCCTGGGAGAACACAAGAGTGAGCAGCACAGACTGCTCCCAGATCTCACACCCTCATGAGTTAACAACGCCTCTCGTATCAGGGAGCTCCCCAGCAGCCAGTTGGCATCAAGAAGGATCCCCACCCAGAGGGCCAGTAATGGCTGAAAGTTAAGCAGAGCTGGACTCTTCTCCCGTTGGACATAACTAGTCACCTGTAAGAGCAGCACCATGCCGACAAGAAACACTCTGGTGCGTTCGTTTGGCCTTGCAGAGCAGTAAAACTGGGCTGTGCACTTTATCACGAGCACTAGAGTAAACAGTGCAGCCCTGCCACCCTGCAAAGGCATCTGTCTCCAGATAATATTTTCCACAGCTCCTGCTGCGTGCCAGGCAGGACCACAGCAAAAGGTGCACAGAACGCTCCCATTAAGCAAGGAGACAAACTGGACCTGGCCTGAAGAGCCCAGAGGGACACCAGAGAGACGAAGCCAGCAGAGCAGCGATGCTGGGATTTGGCTAGCTAGTGCCGTGTTAGTGCCAAGGAGGAACCTGGCAATGCAAATAGTCCCCTGAGCAGAACAATGAACGCCATCAGTGCCCTGCCCTGCAGTCTCAAAGGTTGCCTCATAATCTGTTCACAATCTCACTACATTTTGAGGCTCTTCATGTTACAGCTCAGCCAGCACTTACGCCATAAAAACCTAGATCAATGGCTGAGCTGGACAGGACATAAACCGAGATCTGGGTTGCAGGCAGAGAAACCTTTCCCCCTCCCAGAGCGGTGACTCCGATATACCTGTGCATCTGAGAACAGGAATCCCAGCATTCTACAGGCAAGACCTGGGAGATGGCCAGACAGTCACCATGGAAATACACCTGGGACCTTGTAATGCTCTGTTGTGAGAGGCCCTGAATACCTTGACTGCGTCAGGAGAAGCACTACCAGTTTCAACCTCAAGTGTCCAGTTACCTTCACTGGAGGGGAGCAGAGACCCAGGGAATACCTGGGGGAGAGTGCAGAATGCTGTTTCTTCACAGCCATGGGCACCTTGCGGCCTCAGTAGTGCAGGGGCGGGGCAGTGCCAACACGGTTACTGAGCTATGCCAGACCTGTGCAAAAGGCAGGCTCCTGGGGAGATCAGAAGGAAGACGAAAGGAGACAGGGAGGCCGTGGAGAAGGCTCTTGCACCAACAATGAGGATGGCATGAAGGACCAGAGAGAGCTGATGCTATACAAACAAGGAGAGGAGTAAACAGAAAATCCAAGAAGTGGGCTGGAGCGAGCCCTTGGAGAGTCACTAGCCTGGGTGACTCTGAAATGGACCCAAAAACAAGTGTGGAGTTTGATGCAGTCTCACCGTTTGGAGTGTGCAGGAAGTGGCTGATGATGTGCTTGAGTGCAGGGATCTGGGACTTTGGGAGACAGGGGAGGGATTTTCAGCAGACAAGGAGAGAGGCATGGAGACACAGGTGGGACTTGCCACAGCCAGGGATTGGCAGCAGCCTACACCAGCCGCACGAGGCAGGTGAAGGAGGAAAGTTCTGGATGAGAGGGGGAGGCAGAGGGACTTTCCAAGCAAAGGAAGGAAAGAGGAAATGACATACATGGCATACAGCGACACGTCGGTGTCAGAGTGGTGGGTATGGTACAGTGCAGACAAAGAGCAGAACCTGTGAGCTGCAGAAAGGGAAAGAGAAGTCAGGGCAGCTGTGCCCCTCCCCCCGGGAGTCAGTGCAGCATTATCAGATTCATCTGAGAGACACCTATTAGCATCTCATTTGAAAAATGAAAAAAATGTAAATTAGCTGCTTGCATGACAGATGGGATGGGGGATACCAGCGGAGGTTACAGACATGCCAAAGTGAATGTAATCCAGACAACACAGGGGCTTTGAGTGTGAGGAAACCCACGGGGGAAATTTACAAATGGTTGGCAAAAAACTGCCCGCTACCAGCCACCTCCAAACATGGAGGCTGACTTTGCATTACTGTCCTAGCCATCCCCAACCCCAGGCAAATCCACCTCCTCGTCCCCTCCTCCCAGGAGGGAACAGTTACATAAAGATTCTGCTTTGACGCAAGATGGGGAACAGTTCTGCTGAGAGCACTGAGTGACTCCCATGGCACATGGCTCACTCACCCAACAATCCCAACAGGTTTTCTAAACACACCTCCACTTCAGCCAAGCGAGATCGGGAAGATTCTGCTTCTCTAGGAACTAAGTTGTGCTTTAATCTCACCAGGCCTCATGCTATGAGGCCATCAAATCAGCCACGTGACAGACAGGAGGCCACGCTGCTATATAGTAGTGTAAAAGACCTCGTGCTTTTGGCCTACCAGTCCATAAGTAGCCAAGCTTCATGGTAGTGTAGCCCCCGCTGCTCAGTCTCTGTTGATAAAGGATGATTTTAACGGCTCCTCTTCATGCAGAAATGGAAAAGATGGGCTTAGCATTTAATCACAGGTACATTGCAATAAGTTCTTACAGCTAGAAGGGGCTCTGTGGATAGCAGCCCTCCCACCTCCTATGAGATGACGTTTGGGCCCACAGCAGGGGTGCAGGTGCTGAACTAGGAACTCTAGGAGTGGCATCTGCAGCAGCACAAAGGTGGCAACAGAGTTTGCTGTCTAAATGCAGGAGGAGCTGTCTGCATGAGAGAGGCTGGCATACCCAGGAACATCACCATGCTAGAAGGCTAGTGGGCGGATTCAGGGCTTGCTTGACTAGAAGCAGGATAGACACTCCTCTTAAGCAGTCAAAACTTGCTTACTCACATAGCTCCTTAGCACAGATGCTGGCAACTCAAATGCATTTCCCCTCAGCACTGACTATCCCTCAGGGAGGCAGAAGGAAAGCTACTTTGCACTTTATAAGTGATCACAGAGTGTTTAATAGCTAAGCCTCAACATGACAGTGTACAGGTAAGGGGCATGAAGAGATCTCTTCCCAGGGCACTGAAATGCAGCCACCTTTGGGATGGAACATGGCAGCTGTTTCTTTATTATTTGCATTACGGTAGCATCTGGAGAACTCAACCAACATCAGCATCTCATTTTGCAAAGCACCACACAAACATCCCCAGCCATACAGAGCTCACACAACAGCACCAGAGAAACGGCAGAGGTTCAAGGCATAAAAGGTCGTGCAATCCAACTGCAATTAGAGGAAGGCTTTAGGGAGCTAGGACAGCAGTTCTCAAACTAGGGTCCGTGGACCTCTGGGGGTCTGCGAGTCATGTCCGGGGCCGCCAGCCCTACTGATCAACTCCTTCCCTTCCCTCCCAGCGCCTCCTGCACGCTGCTGGACAGCTGTTCCGCAGTGTGCAGGACGCACTGGGAGGGAACAGGAGGAGTAGGGACAGGGAGTGCTCAGGGGAGGGCAGAGGCAGGGAAGAGGAGTGGCAGGGGTGGAGCAGGAGTGGGAAGAGGTGGGGCCTTGGGGGAAGGGGTGGGGCCTGGGGCTGAGTGGGGGTTGAGCACCCCTGGGGAAAAAAACAGAAGCTGACTTGGGGGTTCATGAAAATTTTGAAATCAAAATGGGGGTCTTCGGGTTGCTAACGTTTGCAAACCGCTGAGCTAGAAGCTAGCCACATCAGTTGGGAACTGACCAGGACACACAGGGGTTAGACAGACAGACAGACAGGCTTTGTTCTGCTTTTTTTAAAAAAGCAGAAGTGTCCATTTGATTAGCTCTTCTATTATCAACAGTGCTTAGAGAAGGAGATTACAGTGACAGGAGCCTGAGCCTTGCTGCTTAGGAGGCATCAGCAGCATGCTCTGGCTAAGCATGCCACGTGTGCGGGGAACAATTTCGTGTGTAGAAGCTTGAAGAGAATCTCTGGCAAAACTAGTATGAAAAATGCCCTTGTGTTTAATATTTCACATCTTATTAGAGATGACTTGACCCTGTTATGTTCATAAGAGCATAGCTAAAAATAAAGGCCCAGATGTGCTGTGCATCTTCACAACCCACAACGTCAAATACGACATCTAGTGAAATAGGGACATTTTCCAAAGTCGTGAGAATGCCCATTGCTTCCACTTGTCACAGGAAAGGTTAACGACTTGTGTCCGACAGCTCCCCTACTGGACGAGGAGGCTGGGCTAAGGGGAAAAGCCGCCAGTGAAAATGGAGCTATCCTCAGGAACAGCCGAGGGAGCAGTCCAGGAAAGCTCCAGTATTAGAGTGCCCCTTCGGACCGCAGCACCACTTCCTGTGCCCCTACCACATCCCTGTGCAGGCTGGAGAATGGGACTGGGAATAAGGACTCCTGGGCCCTATTTCCAGCTCTCCCCAGTCTCTAGAAAGGGTCTCAAAAGGAAAGATAATCACTGACGTTCAAGCTGCTTTGAGATCCTTCAGTGACCAGCACTACAGAAATGCCAAGTATCCATATTAAGAAAGCATTAACCCAGTTATCACTCCTTCCCACCCATCCCCCACCACCAGCCAACCTTTCCCTTGTTTCTTTCCCGGGAGACAAGCTGGGACAATGGTAAGCACCCAGCACGGGTCCCGGCTGCTCCCACAGGGCCAGCTGGCGTAGAGCAGCCACGTGTACTCATCCCGTCCAAGGAGGGGGATTGTATGCCGCATACATGCAGCCCAAGCATCCCTTCCCTCAGATCACAGCTGAGGGAACAGGGGAACTCAGGGCTAGTCTACATTGGCAGCACTTTAACGGCACAGTGCTGGGAGAGAGCTCTCCCAGTGCTCCAAAAACCCACCTCCACAAGGGACGCAGCTCCCAGCGCTGGGGCACTGTTTACACGGGCGCTTTACAGTGCTGAAACTTGATGCGCTCAGGGGGGTGTTTTTTCACACACCCGAGCGAGAAAGTTGCAGCGCTGTAAAGTGCGAGTGTAGACAAGCCCTCACGTGGCTCACTCTGTCACAGTTTCCAAGGCGGATAGGAACTTGGGGATCAACTAGAGAGCATCCATCTAGCACTAAACGCTAGGCAGGGACGAGACCTGTCAGGTTCTCTCCGCTCTGTGCCTTGACAGTGCTCACTTCCTCCAGTAAACGATCAGCGGTGCAAAGACTTTAAATCCTCATTTGTGGTAGGAGAGAAAAGCCCAGCAGGCATCGGAGGCCTTTGCAATACACCTGAGCACGAGCAGACAGTGCGTATTAGCGCAGGAGGCACCAGACAGGACAGGAGGCAACAAATCACACCATGTGGAGAGCTAGGCTGGGTTCAGGTTCAGCATGTACCAATGCCATCAAATCCTGGAGCAGTGGCTGAACGGGCGGGACCTTGACCCCTTCCCTGGGAAGGGCAGAGGAAAAAAAAGTCACCTCTATGGTGAACCAAACCGGGCGAAGTATGGGTCACTTATGTCACCGCGGCCTTTTATTAAGAGCCTTTGACACATCAGGCCCCTTCCATCAGCGCAGCAGGAAGGTAGATCTGGCAGAGAGCATAGGGGTCTCAAATCTCCAATGACTGAGCTAAGATTTGCTTTTTGGAAGGGAAGAGCCCCTCTTCTGTCCTTCCTGACCCGGTATCTTATCCTGACAGGGATCATGCTTTGAAATGCAGCTGTCAGCACACCGGGATTCTGAGACACTGAGATTAGCATCTGTTCCCAGCTTCTGCAGCCTGGCATCACCATTACTCAGCGCTCTGCCAAGGTTTAAGGGTTTTTTGAAAGCTGCACAGCCACGTTCTGACATATACCCCAGCACGCCCACGCCACATGTGCTAACAGGAGACTGTGCAATACATCTAGAGCGAGAAGCAGCTTTCCACCCAGTCACCTGGGAGACATGATGTTTCCCTACACATAAACAAGCCACCCAGCTCCTGAAATGCAAAATACAGGTGTGACGAACTGAGACTGTTCTTACTGTGGTCTGTGAATGCTGACAGGGGAGTGTGGCTGGGATGGTCTGCATTGGGGGAATGGGAGACTGACTGAAAATACCTGAGCCTGTAACATGAGAACCCAGGAGGGGGCTGGGGCGAGGTGACACCTTTGCCCGGGAAACTGAACAAAGGCGGTGGGAGGGGTCGCTGAAGGCAGAGAGTCTGGGAAGCTGGCTAGTGACCTTGGCTGGAAGGCAGACAGGGCTCTGATCCCCCAAGGGGGCTAGGGTGCCCGGGGACCCCAAGATGGACCTAACTGAGGGGGTCCTGTTGTCTGCGCCTGCAAGACCTGTCTTGTACTGTATTCCTGTCGTCTAAATAAACCTTCTGCTTTACTGGCTGGCTGAGAGTCATGGTGAATCACAGGAAGCCGGGGGTGCAGGGCCCTGAGTCCCCCATACTCCATGACAACTGGTGGCAGCGGTGGGATCTACTGCACCCCGTGGACGGCGCTTCCTGCAGTAAGTGACTGGGGAGAAGTAAAGCGAAGGGGGATTGACGGGGACCAGGCGTGCTGAAGAGTCAGAGAGAGACGGTTATCACCCCTGGGAGTGTGTGACCAGCGAGAAGGACTTTTGCAGTAACAGGGTCCCCCGGGGGATCACAGCGAGTGGTCCCAGGGGCGGAGGAGTCTGCAGCTCAACCCTGGCAGAGAGGTGGTGACCTCGAGAAGGGCCGGCACACTAGGGGTCTCCCTGGAGACGGTGGGGAGCGGTGAGCACCCAGGCCTGTGAGTGGCCAGCAGGAAGATGTATGCCAAGCGGCTTAAGAGCGAGCTGGTGGAGCTGTGCAAGCAGAGGGGGGTGCGCAGTGGGAGGCTCACCAAAGAACAGCTCATTGCCCAGCTGGAGAAGGGAGATCGCGCGAATGAACTGATCCCTGTCTCTGAGGGAAGCAGCCTGGCAGATGCAGCGCAGGCCCCAGTGTCTGTCCCAGCTGGGAGTGGTCAGCCGGCTGCTGAGGGCTTCCCGAGACCCCTCCTTCCTATGCCTAGGGGAAGGGTGGGGAGGAGCCCAGCAAATACCGAGGGCGCAGTGACCCCCCCGGCCAGCAGGGGATCCTCCCGGCCACGCTCGCCGGCCAGCAGGGGATCCTCCCGGCCACGCGCGGCATCCGTGGAGCGGAATGGGCTGGAATGGGAGATAGAGCTAAAACTGAGAGAGCTGGAGGATCGTGAACACCAGAGACAGCATGAAGAGAGACAGAGGCGTCATGAACGGGAGGAGAATGAGAGACAAAGGCAGCATGAAGAGAGAGAGAGGCTGAGGCATCATGAACTGGAGCTGGCGAGGATGAAGGGCCGCGAGACCCCGGCTGCAGTGAGTGAGGGGGGACCCAGGACTGCACGGAGCTTTGATAAGTGCATCCTGGCCCCACGTAAGGAGGGGGAGGACATGGATGACTTCCTGGATGCATTTGAGACGGCCTGCGAGCTGCACCAGGTTGATCCTGCGGACAGACTCCGGGTTCTCACCCCCTTACTGGACCCCAAATCCGTGGCATTGTACCGCCAACTGGACGAGGCGGAGAAAGGGGACTACGAACTATTCAAAAAGGCCCTGCTACGTGAGTTTGGGCTGACTTCTGAGATGTACCGGGAAAGGTTCTGGAGTCAGGATAAAACCCCTGAGATCTCATACCTGCAACTAGCCGTCTGCATGGAAGGATACGCCAGCAAGTGGGCTGATGGGGCCCAGACAAAGGAGGACCTGGTTAAACTGCTGGTATTGGAGCAACTGTATGAGCGGTGCCCATCCGACCTGAGGCTGTGGTTGGTGGACAAAAAACCAGAGAACCCGCGACATGCAGGCCGGCTGGCCGATGAGTTTGTGAAGAGCCGGTCAGGGGCTGGCAGGGAGGAGTCCCAAAGGAGCAGGCCCGCTGCGATGCAGAGAGAGAGTCACCCGGGTACCTCCCAAAAGGGGAATGTGGGGAATCCCCTCCCATGGGGAATGCCCAGGGTCAGGGACAACCGACCGGCTCGAGGGGACACATGGGACATGGTCTGCTATCACTGTGACCAGAGAGGTCACATACGGGCCCAGTGCCCCAGACTCAGGGACAGACTGAGCAGACCAGACCCACAGAGGGTTGACTGGGTAGAGACCCAGCCGGGCAAGAGGCGGCACTCCCAGGGAAGGGGGGCTGGCAGAATACCACCTGCTAAGGAGGAAGGAGAGCTCCAGGCCAGCTCCTCTGGGGGGCTGGATGCTCCAGACTCAGGGTTTTTGGTTTATACGGTGGGCGCGGGGCGGTCCCTCCAGAGAGAGTACCTTGTTCCCCTGGAGGTGGATGGGAGGAAGGTCGATGGATACTGGGATACGGGCGCAGAGGTGACACTGGTCCGGCCCGAGGTGGTGGCCTCAGGTCGGATGGTGCCCAACACCTTCCTGACTCTGACGGGGGTGGGTGGGACCCCATTCAAGGTACCTGTGGCGAGGGTACGCCTGAAGTGGGGGCCCAAGGAGGGCCCCAAGGACGTGGGGGTACACCCGTATTTGCCCACTGAGGTGTTGATGGGGGGGGACCTGGAGGACTGGCCAAGCAACCCCCAGAATGCACTGGTTGTGACCCGTAGTCAGAGCCGGCGAGGAGCACTATGCCCTGACCTTGGGGAGGGTGCCTTGCCCGAGGCGCAGGACCCTAACCTGGTGGGGAGGGAACACCCAGGGACACGGCTCAGGGAGGCTGCGGCTTCAGACCCAGCCGGCGAGAGAGAACAGGTGGCCATCCCTGTCCCAGCTGCTGAGTTCCAGGCCGAGGTGCAAAAAGATCCCTCCTTGCGGAAGATAAGGGACCTGGCCGACCTCGGTGCGGTACAGACCATGGGGAGAGGTGGCCGGAAAAGGTTCCTGTGGGAGAAGGGGTTCCTGTACCGAGAATGGGCTCCCCCAGGGAAAATGGTGTCAGGGGGGATCAGGAGGCAGCTGGTGGTACCCCAGAAGTATCGCCGCCAGCTGCTGTACCGGGCCCATGACATTCCCCTCTCAGGGCACCAGGAAACCTGGCGTACCCAGCAGAGGCTGCTACGGAGCTTTTACTGGCCTGGGGTCTTTGTTACTGTCCGGCAGTACTGCCGATCCTGTGACCCCTGTCAGAGGGGGAGGAAGGCCCGGGACAAGGGGAAAACGGCTTTAGGACCCTTGCCCAGCATAGAGGAGCCTTTCCAGAGGGTGGCCAAGGTTAAAAGGGGGGCTCTGAACCAAGAGAGCCCGAAGCACAGACCTCCAGACTGGAGTGCTGGGAGAAGACCACAGCCCAGTTGGAACCCCAGGGGTATTGGGGTGGGAAAAGGGCACAGGCCGCATAAACCTTCCCACGTGCGAACGAGTGCCATCGAGCACCCCCGACCTAAGGGGGGGCGTGAAACTGGAGGGGCCTGGTGTAATTCTCACCAAGGAATGGGAGGGATGCTGGGGCATCCATGGGAACGGGGGTAGGTTCGAACTTCCCCGGGTCACTGGCTGAAGTGACCCCGCTCAGTTCGGTCTCGAAGGGGGGAGATGTGACGAACTGAGACTGTTCTTACTGTGGTCTGTGAATGCTGACAGGGGAGTGTGGCTGGGATGGTCTGCATTGAGGGATGGGAGACTGACTGAAAATACCTGAGCCTGTAACATGAGAACCCAGGAGGGGGCTGGGGCGAGGTGACACCTTTGCCCGGGAAACTGAACAAAGGCGGTGGGAGGGGTCGCTGAAGGCAGAGAGTCTGGGAAGCTGGCTAGTGACCTTGGCTGGAAGGCAGACAGGGCTCTGATCCCCCAAGGGGGCTAGGGTGCCCGGGGACCCCAAGATGGACCTAACTGAGGGGGTCCTGTTGTCTGCGCCTGCAAGACCTGTCTTGGACTGTATTCCTGTCGTCTAAATAAACCTTCTGCTTTACTGGCTGGCTGAGAGTCATGGTGAATCACAGGAAGCCGGGGGTGCAGGGCCCTGAGTCCCCCATACTCCGTGACAACAGGACGGGGGGCAGTAGAGTATATCCAGTACAGTAATACAGGGGATAGTAATGCCCAAGACCTGCCAACAGCCAACGAAACTCACCAGGCTGACCTACTGGATCAGTCTGAATCTAGAGGACCCTGTCCGTCTAACCACAGCCCACATCTACCCCACAGGCTCAGATTGTGCTGTAGTTGGATAAGAAACATCCTTGATGAAAATCCAGATGCTACAGGAGCCATTTTTCTGATATGATATCCAAGGTACCTAGATGGCCCCACTGCCATTATCTGGGCACCTTCCAATCTTCCTCAGTGATTATCATCCCCATTGCACAGATGAGGAACTGAGCACAAAGTGAGGCTAAGTGACTTGCCCCAGCTCACACAGGGAGTCTGTGGCAGAGCTGGGAATCGGACCCAGGTCTCTCAAGTCCTAGGCCAGAGCCCTAACCACTGGACCATCCTTCCTCTCTGGAAAGATCTAAATGCAAGGGCCAGACTACCTATGGTCACGAGAGACCCCCAAGTTCTTTTCCTCAAGAGTAGAATCTTTAACCTCGGTGTTCTCATCCAATCCCAGCACCCACTACATTGTTAGATACAAGGTTCTCCATTGCTTTCCCAAACTGTGGAGCAGCGTGGCTGTTTGGCAGCTGCTGGGCTTCACCCCAGAAGCAGCCAACGCAATTTCTACGAAGCACTCTGGAAGCGTCAGAATGGGAGCACTACATCCCTGCTGGGTATTCATTACCGCCTGTTTAAAATCCATTTGGCAGGTCGATAAGGAGAAGGCGGAATGCTAGGAATTTTATTTTAAGCCTTTCCTTATCCAGGTGCCCTGTCCCTTGCCATTGGAGAGGTCCGGCACTCAGCAAAGCCACCTCTTCAGCTTAATTACACAGCAAGCGTGGCTGGTTGCATCTGCAGCCCTTGATCATGCAAAACAACATCCCTCACTGGAAACCAGAGGAGTTCAGAACTTGACTTTCCCAGCCTCTCATCACAGCATCGTGTCTTCCCAAACCTAGAGGCAGTGGGGCAGAAAACGCCACCCAGCCCTGCATGGCTCAAGCTCGGACAAGAGTGCAAAAGGCTGACAGTGCAGCAGGGACCAAGCAGGACAGCAGAGAGTTCTCCCACTTTCCCACCGCCAGAGCAGCATTCGTGCCGCTGGTCAACACGGTCTCTATAAACCGGAAATTCAGGCTCTGCTGGGAAACGCTTGGGTGATTGCTGCTCTGAACACAGAATAAATGAAATGTCCTCAAGCATGAGCAGAGCTGGAGCAGGGCCCACTTCTGCTGCCAGCAAGTCCCTTTTCTTCACATTGAACTGGGACCTCACCCTGTTTAGAGGGCAAGAATCGTTTTATTTCAGAGAAAAGCTGTTTGCCAGGCTGCCAACGAGCAACCCAAAATGCCACCGATTAGGTAAGAGATTGCAGGCAGAAAGCTTCCCAAATCCAGAGCAAATCGCTCTGAGAACTTCCCCTCTAGTTTAACATTCCCCAGCTGTTTAACACTTTCTATTTTCAAATTGCTCATCAAGCATCAATGATTTTTCCATATCCCTCCCTAATGGTAGAGGTAGCCTCCCATTTTACAGTAGAGAAACTGAGGCGCAGACAGGGCCGGCTCTGGCTTTTTTGCCACCCCAGGCAAAAAAGCCTCCGGCCGCCCCGCCCCCCCCCCCCCCCGGGGGGGGGGGGGGCGGCCAGCCCCCCGGGGGGGGGGCGGCGAGCCCCGGCTGGGGCTCGGCTCTCCCCCTGGCGGCCAGAGCGCCAGGGGCAGGGCAGCGAGCCCCGGCCGGGGCTCCGCTCTCCCCCCGGCGGCCACAGCGCAGGGGGTAGGGCGGCGAGAGGGCGGCGAGCCCCGGCCGGGGCTCCGCTCTCCCCCCGGCGGCCAGAGCGCCGCGCTGCCCCCCTCCAGGTGCCACCCCAAGCACAAGCTTGGTGGGCTGGTGCCTGGAGCCGGCCCTGGGCGCAGAGGCTAAGCAGCTTTACCCAGTGTTGCTCCTGGGACAGCAATGGCATGAAGCGACTGGCCATCTCACTTGTCCCCACAGCCACATGGTTTCTGACAAAACCATTGCGATGCATCAGCATGCAGCACAGCTCCCTTCTATGATGTCCGGGCCACAGCTTTCAGAGAAGCTCAAGCGTCACTCCCTTACTGCCCCCAAATACTGTTGTGTTTAGACATGGAAGTGTTGTAAGGTAGAAGCATTGCAAGCAGTGGGGTTTTTTTGCAACAATTTCAGTTGGCTTACACAAGGCATAAACCAGTGTAGTGTCTGAGCTAGGATGGAAATCCCAGAGCTGCTGCCTCGCAGTCCCATGCGTAGCCCCCTAGGCCACACTGCCTCTTACATAGAAGGCAACAAAACACTTCAGACCCAAACAGGTCTGCCCATATGGCATGTTTAACCCAGAGGAAACGCCTGCAAAGGGAGGAGGAGTTGCTATTATTCCACAAGCCAGCTGGCAGGTGCTATGCATTAACTTGGCAGCTAAGGCAGGAGAGCACACTGGCTGATGCTAGCCTCACCCCCACCCTGGATTTGCAGGTGTACTCCTGAGCTAGGAAGTTTTCAAACCCTTCAGGAGGCAGCCACGTGTGGGCACACATTTCAGCATCTGATCAGAGAAGGAAACCCCAGCAACCAACAGAATTAAACCCACTGGCCCTCTTCTCACCCCTACGGCTGCTTGGAAGCTTTGGAACTGACATCCCAGTATAGCGAGAATCCCAGGAAGAAGCGTTGCTGTGAGACAGCAGCCAGGCAGCAATCTGCAGAGGGTTTGGGAAGTTACCTTAGCTGGCCTGCGCAAGGAGGGGATGGAAGGAGTGTCTCGTGTCATCTGACTTGGCCAACTAGGGAGCAGCACTTCAGTTGCTCCAGCCAGGCCTCCCTGGACTGAAGATTGACAGATCCTTTCCCCTCCACGGGGAATGGGGAACAGACTATATTCCCCACAGACACACACACAGGCCTGGTCTACACTAGGACTTTAATTCGGATTTAGCTGCGTTAATCCGAATTAACCCTTCACCCGTCCACACTACAGAGCCAGTTAATTCGAATTAAAGGGCACTTAAAATCGATTTCTGTACTCCACCTCGACGAGCGGAGTAACGCCTAAATCGATTTTGTTAATTCGAATTAGGGTTAGTGTGGCCGCACACCACCGAATTACTGTGTTTAAGTTAATGGGGTAGTGTGGCCGCACACCACCGAATTAATGTGGTTAAAAACCGAATTAAGGTGCTTAGTGTGGCCGCGCACAATCGAATTTATACAACCTGTTTCCCAAATTCGAATTATCTAAATTCGGATTAATCCTGTAGTGTAGACATACCCACAGTCATAGCTGAGATGTTGGGCCTCTCAAGCATAAAGCAGAGACTCTGGGAGGAGAGGACCTTCAAGGGCTGGGGGAGAGCAAACTAAACAAAAACAGAGGCTGAGAGCTGTGTAAGAAGATACCAGATTTCACTCCCTCTTCAGGAGTCCAGAGGCCCATAATAAAAATGTAAGAGCTATGGCTTGCTCTCTTGTCTCCAGCAGACACGATCTGTTCTATCGCAGATGTCTAGGACAAAACACTGCCAGTCCTAGCAAACAAATGCTCATATTCTTCTCTGTGCTGAGACACCATGTTATTCCCCAATGCTGATTTCTGACACAGCCTGTTTCTTTTAGACATTAAGTGCTTTTTACATGCCCACAGAAGCTATGCGCTGAAGGAGAGAGAGGATGGGATTGTGGGTTAAGGCAAAGAAACAGGAATCAGGATATATGGGCTCTGTTCTCAGCTCTGTCATATACTGGCTTTGGGCAAGACACTAGCCCTCTCTAAGCCTCAGTTTCTCAACTATAAAATGGGACAAAACTGCCTGTGTTACAGGGAGGTTGGGATGCTAAACTCAGTGTTAGTAAAGGGCTTTGAGATCCCTGGAAGGAAGCCAGAGAAAGTTTTTAAGTCTCAGCTCCATACACAATAGGATGACAGCAGATACACTGCAGAATACTATTATACCATAGGGCCCATCCACCACAAAGGCAGGATAAAGCACCCACAAACGATGTAACATTACACTGGGACTAAATACCTCCAACATGTCAGGAAGAGTAAGCAAATGAATCCCAACTTTTGATCCTACATCAGGTACAGAAGAGGCTGATAGACAGGGGGGGGGGGGGGGGATAACTCAGTGGTTTGAGCATTTAGCCTGCTAAACCCGGGGTTGTGAGTTCAATCCTTGAGGGGGCCACTTAGGGATCTGGGGCAAAAATCTGTCTGGGGATTGGTCCTGCTTTGAGCAGGGGGTTGGACTAGATGACCTCCTGAGGTCCCTTCCAACCCATATATTCTATGACTCTATGAAATGGGCTTAAAACCCAATTACCCAAGGCAAGTCAGTTTACTAGTGAGTGATAGGCTTCGCTACAGAATCTAAGGTTTTGGTCCTTATGATTGCAAAGAAAACCTTCCCAAATATGAATTCCATGTAAATCAATGCAGTGCCTATGTTCCCAAGTCTGCAGACAGTGCCTCTGCTTCTGCTCATAGCTTTGCCAAGCAACAGCATGAAATTAACAAGAGCAGTTGAGATTAACAACAGCACTGAGAATGCTGTGGCCAGTAGGCAAAACTGACCAGGATCATCAATTCTGGCCTTAGAATCTGTCTCTTTCTCCCAGCACCTGCTAATTTGGAAAGCTAAAAGCAGAGGCAGACACTGGAGCTGCTCCTGGGGGAGAAGGGGAATAATAGTCACACTCCCTCCCCGGCTTGCTGCAGCCCAGAGGCTCTGTGGGATGAGTAGAGGAAACCTCTGCCCTTCCAAGCAGCCAGGAAGCTCACCTATTTGAGACAGGTGTGTGTGTGTGTGGGGGGGGGGGTGATAGTACAATAATAAGAATCCCAGGACCTTTCCTAGTTGCTATATTGTAGTAGCAACCAGGAACCCCCATCAAAGACCAGGATTCCATTGTGCTAAGTGCTGGACAGACATGTAACTACGATGACACTCCCTCCCCCACAGAGTTACAATCTAGGTGTCAGGCAGGATGCCACAAGCAAGCAGGATGGGGGTGAGTTGGGAGCATGAGGTAACACTAAAACAGAGTATTTACACAAAAGCAGAAGGCAGCTGGGGCTTCCAGTGCAGTACCCCTAGATCTTTCTGGGGTTAAGATCTCCTTTTTTCTACCAGCCCCTGGCTAGTAAGCAACTGGTAAGGTGGCTGGGGGGGGGGGGCGGTGTTTTGGGGAGGCCTGTACTAGGAGAGAGAGGACTAACCCATTTAGTTTTTGTGGGGGTAGGTGACTGAAGTTTAAGCTGTCCTTGAAAATGGGAAATAACCAGGACATTAGATTTTAGGTCTACCAAACCTGGCAGCATCTCCTTAATCTTCCACCTCATTCTTTCAATCACTGTAGTGAAGCTACTGCGTTCAGGTGAAGTGCTGGCACACCACATCTTCTGTGGGAATAGCATCTCAGCTATTACTTAAAAGTTTAAAATATAAAAATGCAGAAAGAGAAGCCACTGCCACAAATGTTAACTCAGACTCTACCCAGCTAAGAGACCCCTCCCCAGGGGAAAGGGGGATAAGCCTGCCAGACACAGTTCTGCCTCTCAGGGGATCCCCAAAACGGTACATACATCTCAGGTACAGAATTAAACCACAAAGAAAAACAACAAGAGTGAAACAAACATCTGCTAAAGCCATAAAGGGAATAGGGAGAGACAGGAGAGATACAGAAGGAACCAAATAATAGGATTTTCTACAGCAGATTATTAATGCAACAGCAGCACTGAATTGCCCTGCTATAGTTAAAGGCCTGTTACAGTTTTGATTATATGCCCCTATGCTCATTGTCAGTGGAGCACAGGTTCCTGCAGTACACATACAGGTGCAATCTTTGGAGCCATTGCACTCTACCAAGTCAGTGAACAGTGGCTAACAGATGACTGGGGAGGGTTTTTTTTAGAGACATATCATTCAACACCTGCTGCAGAGTTCCAAAGATGCACCAAGGTGCAACAAGACTCAGAGCCTCAGACGCTTGACAATCTCACAGGAGCATCAGCAGAGTGACCAGTTTTCAATCTCACTTTGAAAGTCAGGGAGAAGTTACAATGCTGTTCAGGTGAAGGCACACCGAGGTATTTAACACAACGTTAAAGGGTTCTCTGTGGGCCTGCAATAGCACACAGACTAGCCATTAAGATTCTGCCCTGCGCTGACACATGCAGGTAAACCGAGTGCTCGGACATTAAAGATACCTCTCTAAATAACTCCAGGCAAAATGGGTTCCATTATCCCCATTCAGTAGATGGGGAAACGGAGGCACCAACCTAGTAAGTGACTTACCAAAGGTCACATTGACATTTGCCATAATAGACACTCACGTGGCAGGAACCTGCTCTATACAAACTTAACCCCCTCGGCTCCTGGCTGTGCACTGCAGGCAAAGACCAGCCGCCCCCCGCCCCAATACCTATTGTATGCAGAGATTTCTTGAAGGCACTGGCAATTAGTGCTAGAAAACAAGGTGGGAGGGCCAGCTTTAGCACTCCCGGGGCCCAAGACAAGGGGTCCCTCCCTGCAAGAGAGGGAAGGTGAATTGCTGTCCTTGGGGCTCTGCTAGGAGGCAAAGACTAAGGCAGCTTGGGAGCCCCCCCAAGAGCAGACAGGCATGGCCGGCATAGGGCAATACCCCCTATTCTGGGCACGGCAAGACCATCAGCGGCGGCAGGGGGGAAGGGGATCTGTCGGTCGGTCTGTCCCACCCCCGCAGCCGGGGTCTGTCTGTCCGCCCCGGGTCCCGGCCCCGCACCTGGTAGGTGTTGTTGCCCAGGATGGGCTCGAATCCGCGCAGCTCCCCGCAGCCCAGCTCCGCCGCAAGCCGCCTCCGCAGCGGCCCGCCACGGGCCCCCTCCAGCCGGTCGGGTCCCGGCGGCAGCAGCAGCAGGAGGGTCCCCCACAGCGCAACCTCCCGCAGCCCCATCGCCACTAACCAGCCCGGCCCCTGCCAGCGCCCGGACCCCGGCTTCGCCGCGCCCCGCCTATAGCCACCCCATTGGGCAGCACGCACCCATCTGCCATTCTCATTGGTTAAAGGAAACGCCGATCTCCGTTCCAGGAAACCAGTCCCGCCCTCCCTGAGAGCTCTTTCCCCGTTCGTGTGGCCGCGCGAGCCTCACAATTCTGATTGGCTTCATGAGCTGTCCGTCTCTACCTAGCAAGCACTCGCACCGTCCCCTAGCAAAGTAACATGGGCCAAACCTGACCAGACTCTTTACCTTCTGATTAGGTTCCCTCCTTGTCAATCATGAGTCCCAAGTACCACCTCCTTCCAGAAACGCCTCGCTCATTGGCTGATCTCGCATAAAGTGATTGGCTAGACACACCGTTAATCTTATTTCCCCTCAATCCTAATCTACCCCGCGACCGTTCTCTGATTGGCTAGTGGATGCGCAGAGCAGGTTGTTGTTTTTTTAATTGGTTGAATTTAACAGACACTATTTTGCAACCTGGAAATGTTGTGTCTGCAAGTCCCGCTCCCCAGAGCATTTAAAGGCGCAGCGCCCTTAGGAAGCCTGGTCCCTCCGCGCTCCCACCACTACCCCACGGGTACAACCCCTCACACCCTACTCGATCCGGGCCCCATAGCTGAGACCAGAACCCAGGCGGCCTGGGTTACAGGCTCCCTCCCAGAGCTCCATGCAGGTTCAGTGGTTTAAGCATTGGCCTACTAAACCTAGGGTTGAGAGTTCAATCCTTGAGGGGGCCATTTAGGGAACTGGGCTAAAAATCTGTTCTGGGGATTAGTCCTGCTTTGATCAGGGGGTTGGACTAGATGACATCCCTTCCAACCCTGATATTCTAGGATTCTACATTAATAATGGATTTAGAGGGAGCCTGCCAGCAGGCTAGCTTTATCACCATTCACCTGACAGTGTTTTTCTTACAGCTCCAGCTGAAGTCCAGGTAAATGTGTGAGACTCAATCACATAGTTTTAAAAGTTTCTAACCATCCTGGTTATAGACAAAGGTGAAAGCAGAATCCAGAGCATGCTCTGAAGGCTTAAAATGCAGAAGGTCATTTTTTTAAAATGTGTTTTTAAAGTCTTTGGTTTAAAAATCACATCTCAAGCTTTTTGAGTGCTTCATGGTAGCAGTGCTAGGGGTAGCTGGCCCACTGAGCAGTGCAAAGCCATAGTAAATTGGGCAGGAAGAAGAGTAACACCAATTCCAACCCCCAGTGATACCATGGCATGAGTGGAAAGCAGCTTGTAGTTACAGGTGAAGATTTAGTCTGATTAAACAGATGGCTGCTTGCAAAGGTTGGAAAACATAAATCATCTAGAATCCCAAATTCACATGATGCTTTACGGCACATGCCCTTCGCCAGTGGACTTCACCCTCTACAAGACAAGACATTGCAAGGATCTTAGGGACATCTGAGAAGAAATTGCTGGAGAATTAGACTGAAAGGGAAAGAGAGAGAGGGAGCTTGGCGACTGATCCAGGCCTAGGCAAGTAGCATGACAGAGACATGAAGCCAAAAGCTGGAGGCAAAAGGAGCAGTACAATAAGAAGATGGGGAGAAATAAACCTAGTGAGAAAGGGGACATGAGAGCACAAATGATATGAGGTGCGAGATTAGTAAAACAATGAGTTTGAATTAGATGGAGTAAGAGATCAGTGAAGGGATGCAATATAGCACTTCATAGAAGGAATGTAAAAAAGAAGATACTTTTAGTAGGTAGGATGCAAAAGATGTTCAGCTTCTCTGCCTCCTCCGTCAGTGAATGGACATGCACGTTTAACTGGTTTCTCTTCAATGCTTTATAACCCCTCTTCTAGCATAAACATCCTGAAATGTTTTTCATTGTGGGCTGTAATTATGCCCTTACAAATCCACATTTAAAATATTATGCAAGGTAGTTGGACCATGGCCAGGGCCGGCCCCAGGCACCAAGCACCCAAGCTGGTGCTTGGGGCGGCACCTGGAGGGGGGCGGCGGCGCGGCGCTCTGGCCGCGGGGGGG
>NW_020664546.1:137176-173959 GCF_002925995.2 Terrapene triunguis
AAAAAGCCAGAGCCGGCCCTGACCATGGCCACACACATACGCAGTCTCAGAATCCTAGCAAGGAGACCAAACCCCAGCTCCCACAGTGCGATGCTGCTGTTTGAAAAGTGCAGCTCCACCCCCACACATGAAACTTTAAGTGCTTTTTGATGGTAAAGAGCAGCTTTGTAACAAATTAAGCTCCAACTCCATGGCAGGGGTCATGGGGAAAGTAAGACCATTCAGAAACCACCACTGGAATCAAAGAGATAAAAGCTCCCCCTTCAGCCCAAGGCAGGTATGGAGTTTGCGCCTTCCCTTAATCAGAATATCTGTAAAGGAGAAAGTTCCTAACCCAACTGTATAACACTCACCATCTTGAAAGCTTTACAGTGACTATGCCTCATAACTATGCGGAAGCGAGGTAGCTTATCTCACTTTTGCAGATATGTAGAAGACAGGTTAAGTGACTTTGCTTTGCCCAAAGCAAACAGATTAAAAATCAGAAGTTTCTGACTCATTTTGTTCTCATTCCATGCTCCCTAGCAAATGAGAGGGGGACTGCAGGCAAGAGAAGAGCTTAATTTTATATCAGTCTCATCCCCTCCACAGATGCTATTTTTCCATGCATTCATTTGGATTTCATGTTTGAAAAATATAAGGACAAATATCTGACATTTCTACAACTGCCTAACAGGCATTGCATATCACCTGAGTAGTACTGTGGGAAGGTGTCAAAAAGAGCCCAGATGAAACTCATTTGAGTGGGATGTGGCAAGAGAGCAAAATCTATTATTCCAAGATGCCCTACTTGTATTTGACTTGTTGGCTGACTTGCAACAACTTCAGGTGTTTAGTGTTTCTCCCTAGAACTGAGGGATCAGAGATCAGAACACAAAGCCTTGATTTAGTTAGAATACCATGGCAGGATCACATGATAGTTGGTACCAGTAAATAGGTGATTAGGATAGGATATAAAGGGCATTTCTTTGTTTTGAGTCTCACCCAGGGAAGATGTGTTTGTTGTATTTTGTTTCCTAGAAAAGGAAAGTCAAAGGAACAGCACCATCTCCTGGTCAGGTACCATGACTAATTGTACAACAGTTGAGAACCAGAGAAGAATGGGGCTATAAAGGCAACGTGCTGTTGTGCATCATATTAATCCAAGCCATGGAAACACTAGCATTGACCTCCAGATATCTGAATCCTACATTTCTTTTTAATGGGCAAATTTCAGTGGCACTGACCTTTGAGATTATAGGTCTGCAAACAAGGCCCAAGAGGAATATGCACGGAGGCAGAGTGGGATCGGAAGTCAAAAGACCTAGATTCTATTCCTGGCTCTGCCACTGGCTGTGACCTGGGGCAAGTCACTTCACTTCTGTACCTCATTTTCCCCATCTGTAAAATGGAGCTGAGACTTACTTTTCATCCATAGATTTTATTAAGCGTCAGGGATTATAATACTCAGGTCAATGAAGCACATACCTTGTGATGGCATATAAGGGCAACTAGTGTGGTATAAGTCATTGGCCAATCACTATGCTTATGGTAGATGAGGCTTTTCAGCTCAGCTCGGCAGCTCACCTAGGAGAAAGACCACTCCGAATACAAATCTTGCACGCATGACAGCTGCCATGCTTGTGGCATTTATTGCACAAGCGCAGCAACAGCTGCTTGGGTGAGAGCGTGGGAAAGGCTCTGCGCAAGCCTCTCTTACTTAAACCCATTCATAGTGCTGGTTGTTCAGCCAAACTCATTCAATGTAATCAACTTATCCAAATGCTGTGGTGATGGGGACAGGCAGAGGATGCTGCTGGCAGTCCTTAATCACAACTCTGCACACAGGTGGCCTTACGGCGATGGTCGTTCTCCACAGACTAGGGCAGATATGGAGCTCATATCCGCCTGAGGTGACAGAGCAGGCCTTTTTGGAGACTTTAATGCTCGTGTGGGAGCCAGTTCTGACATGGGGAATAGAGTGCTAGGCCATCACAGCATTGGAAGGTCAAACTCCAGCAGCCAACTACTCCTCTCCAAGTGTGCCGAGCTCAATCTCACCATTACCAACACAGTCTTCCAACATGCCAAGACAATATGGATGCATCCCAGATCAAAACAGGCACATGATGGATTACATAATTGTACGGTTTAAAGACATTAAAGATGTGCGTATCACCCACGCTGTGAGAAGAGCCGAATGCTGGTCAGACCATCAGCTTGTGAGAAGCATGTTGATACACTTCTCAGAGTGCCCTAGAAGACACCACAAACCACCAAAGAAGATCAATGAGCTGCCATGAAATACCCCAGGAAACAAGCAAAGTTGGAACAGACACCGGAGACTGCGTTAGCTGAGTTCCCAGAGAACTCCCACAGACATTGATGCAACCAGGCAGAAGCTCAGATATGTCACATCCAAGGTTCTTGGCTTTGTAAGGCAGAAACACCAAGACTGGTTCAATGAGAGTGACCATAAAATAGACCGGCTAGTGGAGACTATGCACACCACACACAAATCCTACATTTTGGATAAGAAATCAGCAAGGAAGGCCTGGTAGCACCAGGCCAAACCCTGCAAGCCTGATGAAGAACCAGTGGTGGGAGCAGAAAGCTCTAGAACTGCAGGAAGCTGCTGACAAGCATGACATGAAGACTTTCTATGAAGGTCTCCGTGCTGTGTATGGCCCAAAATGCAGTGGTACAGACGCTGTCCTCACAGCCGACGGTAACCGGTTGCTCACAGACAAAGGCAATATTCTTTCCTCGCTGGGCAAAGTACATTGATCATCTCTTGAATTATGTCTGACAATGCCATTGACTCACTCCCGCAGTGTCCTGGCCTGGAGGAGCTGCCCATGTACCTTTCTTTAGGCTAAGTTAAAGGCAGCTGTCCACAGGCAAGTCACCACGCCCTGATAGCGTCGCGTCAACCTGAAGTGTACAAATGTGGAGGTGCCCACCTAATCAGGAAACCCACCAGCCTTTTCAAGGTTCTATAGGAACAGGGTATGGTGCGACAGGAGTATAAGGATGCTTTCATAGTCCATCTCTACAGGAGGAAGGGAAGCACATCTAGCTGTGTCAACTATCGCAGAATCTCACTGCTGTCTGATCCTTGCTCAGCTTGTCCTCAACAGGCTTGTCTCTCACCTAGTTGACTCCGTCACAGTGTGGCTTTGGTGCTGGCTGTGGCACCATGGACATTATTTTTTCAGCCTGGCAAACACAAGAGAAGGCTCGTGAACAGAACAAGGACCTGTACATAGTGTTTGCTGACCTGACCAAGGCCTTCAACACGGTGAATCGCAAGGGCCTATGGAAATGCCTTCTTAAATTTGGCTGCACAGAGAAGGTGATTGCTAACATCTGCTCATTTCACAGTGGCACGATGGCCAGGGTGATGGAGTGTGGTGACTCATCAGAAGCCTTCCCTGTCACTAATGGCACCAAACAAGGGTGCAGAATGGCTCCCATTCTCTGCGATTGTCTTTTCAGCCACACTCTTGTTCGCATTCCAGGACTTTGGAGGAAGAAGTACACATCCAGTTCAGATTGGATGGGGGTGGAGGATGGGTCTATTCAATCTACAGTGACTCAGGGCCCACATCAAACAACTATTAGGACAGCTCCTGTTTGCTGACAACTGTGCCCTCATTGCACACACGCCCAAGGACAATCAGCTTACCGTGAACTGCTTTGCCTATGCCTCAAAATGCTTTGGTTTTACAATCAGCCTGTACCTGCCAGCACCAGACCATCAGCATCATGAGCACAATGATCCCATTGTCACAATTAACAATACACCCTTCAACTCAGGCAGGAAATTCTGCTACCTGGGCAGCACACTTTCCAGCAACGCCGTGTTGGATTATGAGATCACTCAGCACCTGGTGAAGGAAACTTGGCATTTGGCAGGCTCACCCACAGGCTCCTCCAAAGGGAGCATGGAGTCTCTCTCAGAACCAAGATAATCTACCACGCTGTTGTACACAGCCAACTCCTCCATGGCTGTGACACATGGACATTGTACCGATGCCACATCAAACAAGTGGAGAGCGTCCACTTTCGCTGCTTAAGATCCATCTGCAACATCAAGGGGCAGGACAGGAGCCCCAACACTTAAGTCCTTGAGAGGTGTCAAATCTCTGCCATTGAGAGCATGCTCATCCAGGTTCAGCTTTGATGGGTTTGGCACCTGGTCTGCATGGAGGTTTCCTATATACCAAAAGTGGTGCTCTACAGCCAATAGAGCACAGGAACCCACTCTAAAGGTCGACTTATCCTTCGATATAAAGACACCCTGAAGGCCAACCTCAAAGCATGCTAGACACTGAAACGTAGGAACTTGTTGCACTGGACAGACCTAGATGGAGAGGTCAGTGCCATGAGACTCTCTCTCTACTTTTGAGGAGTAGAGTGAGAGCTCTCTGCAGGAGAAGAGAGCAAGTCAGAAGGCCAATGCCTCAAACTCTCCCCTCAACAGCCACTACACTCGCAAGACATGCAACCGTATTTGCAAATCCAGGATCAAACTCGCTTCCCATGTGCGAAGCTGTAAAACCAAATAAACGCAGCGCTTAAGTCAACACCAGCTGAACATTTGTCCATCAAAGCAACGAGAGAGTAATTGTATGTTGGATTCTAGTACCGGATATGAGAGAGCCTCCATGAACAGCAGGTACAGGTACAAAGCAATAAAAATGATTAGGGTTATGGAATCGCTTCCATACAAGGAGAACTTAAACAGACTGGGACTGTTCAAGTTAGAAAAGTGATGACTAAGGAGGGATATGATAGGGATCTATAAAATCATGACTGGTATGGAGAAATTGCCCTGTTCCGCTCATTCCCTCTGAAGCATCTGGCACTGGGCATGGTCAGAAGACAGGATACTTGGCTAGATGGCCCATTGGTCTGACCCAGTATGGCTTTTTTTTTTTTTTTTTTTTTTTTTTTTTTTAAAGGTCCACAGACAATTGGCTGGTAAAGTCCAGCCTCCCACTCTTGCTACTAGAAAGAGATGATGCTGGGATTCCTATAAGGATGCTTTCTGGACATTGCTTTGGGGTCACCTTATGTGTCTATTGGTGTTCGATTTGAAACTTTCATGCTCCTAGCAGCTGGAAGGCTGAGTTTTCCCTCTGCCTAGCCTTCCGGAAGGCAGGGGAGGGCTCTGCTATTCTAACCTTACCCAGCCTCCACTATGAGGTCTTCCTCCTGGCTTCAACAGCCCTCCCTTGCCTCCCTTTGCTGCTGCTCAGACCATTTCCAAGCAACAGCAAAAGAAAACTGACCCAATTCTTGGTGTTCAGACTTCCACAAGGTAAAGAATAGCAACAGTGAAACTGATCAGTCTTGTCAATTTCATGCTGCTGCTTGAAAAAGCTAAAAGCAACCATGAAATTAATGCTGGAGACAAACAGCTTCTACTTCAGATTCACAGTGGAAAGGTTTTTTTCAGAGGCATAAGAATACTAGTTTTCTGTTTCAGTAAATTCTGCAGAAATTGATGTCTTAAGCATTCCCATTTGCCAGAGCAAGTTTTCTTCTCTGCACTACTCAGTCTCTCAATGCCTGTATTAAAAAAATGCTACCTCAGTTGCTTATTTCACACAAAAAAACAAAAGTTCTAATTTCTTCATTTATGAAACTGTTTAATTTTTCAAAGAAAAAGACAAGGTGAAACTTCAAGTAGATCCACCCTCAATCGTATGCAAGGGTTTAAAGAGCCACCCACTCAACAGAACTGTAGTCACAGGCCTCTACTGGCAGGAACCACCACGTAGCTAATTTCCTAAATTCTGAAATAGCATTAGTAAAATAAGACCTTGATTTCACAGGAACAAACTTTTTTGGTTTGATGATTAAGCAGAGCTTCCTTTTACTTTTAACAATCCAACACACATTGATCTCAATCCCCAGTACCCAGATTGTGCAGTAGAAGTTACAGCTCCTCTGGTTAGAGAAACTAATGCGGTGCATTACTCAACTGGGAACAAAAGAGAGACAAGTAATGGGATAAGATTCACACTAGATAAGCAAAAAGGACACTGATCTAAATGACAATCACCAGAGATAAATGACACTAGGCTGATTGTTAACAGGACAATACTGCACCCATAAATCTCAAAGCAATTTCACATCTGGGAAAAGAGTCACTCTCTGAAAATTAACTATGAAAATAAAGTCACAGGACTTTGGTACATTAAAATTCATTTCCAGTTAAGGGTATAAGTATCCTACCATGCTCTTTGGTCCTACTTTTAAGGCTCCTGTTAAGAAAGAATGTCAAATCCAGTTATTGATTTCACAACCTTCAACAGAAGTCAAAACTACAGGCAAGCCTTGGACATATGAAGGAGAATGGGCGAGATGAATCTGGATGAGCAGGGGGTCTTTTTGACGCACTGGATACACAAAGGGGGATCCGTCTCCGATAAGTGACATTGGATCAGATGTTTCATTAGATAGTATGCTACAGCATTCTCCACAAGAGGGAGCTTTGCCATTGGAGTTGCCAGAAAGGATCGTCCCCAGAGTGGGTGCGGGAGGTCGTGCCATGTCTGGGAACACCAGACAATACTGTTCAGAGAAGCAGTGTGCAGGGCAGGGAGAGCAGCTTTATTAGGGATGCCAGATTGCAGAACATACATTAGATGCAGGGCGTACTGTATTACCTTGCAGCAGTTTAACAGCAGAGGTCATTCTATATCTGCTCCGCATCTCCCCCCACCCCAGAACTTCATTACAAGAGAATCAAGATAGAGTAACAAAAGGATTTATTCTCATTTTCTTATTGTAGATTGTTTATGTACAGAACCTGTAAAAAAAACCATTAGAGCCTTCTACAAAGAGCAAGCACATAACGCTGCTGGAAATAAAATCACGGGCACTCAAAGCGAACTGACTTCTTTCAGTTCACTTAGACCAGGGAATGAGGCTTTTGAGGGAGTCTCTCTCTCAATCTCCGTGTTTTTCAGATATCCTTGATGACTTCTTCAAGCTCTTCTTTCGTGTACATGTGAAACTTCATTCCGGGCTCCACCGTTGCAAGCTGGAAGGAGAAGAAGAAAGGGTTCAGTGTAACTGTTTGCCTGCATACGTGAGGAAGTGACAGCACAGGGCATGGAACAGAGAAACTGCCAGAGATGGAGCAGCTGTTCCTTCTCAGCTGCCTGATCTGCCAGCCCAGCAAGATCGTTCCAGCCTGTAACATGTTCTTTGATTCCCAAAAATAGCTGCCTGCCGCAGAAATAGCTTCTAATTGACTCAATCTCCTCATAGTAGCAGCAGCTCAAGGAAACATCTACTGGGAACGCTCAGGTTCAGCTGCTTCTCCCTCTGCAGGGACAGACCGGTTAGCACTAATTCTTCAGCAGACACTCAAGGGTGGGGGGAGAGAAGCTGCAGTTCAGCCCAGTCCCATTTCTAATCAGACCCAGGCAAACATCTTTTGATGTTTAGGGAGCCAGCTGCCCTCTTCTATAACAACCAGGGTTACAAACCCTGTCCTGTTACACAGGCATTCTAAAAATGAGGCTATAACAACTCAAATCATTAGGGGGCAATTTGTTAATACTGAGCTTGAGTATCTTTGGGAAATTGGTAACCAAAGAGGCAATTTGCATCTAAGTCATTACTTCAAATACAGACCTGGTCAGTAGCGAACATTAGTCACTGCCATTTATCAATCAGTTGTTCGGTGGCTCACATGGAGATAGCAAAAGGGCCAGGGATTCAAGGGGACGTGGGCTGAGAGGGAGTTCACTCTCCTGGAAGTGACCCCAGGAGAACAGGACAGAGGCACATTATCAAGGCAGGGCATAGTTCTTCTGATCATAGAATTATAGAATATCAGGGTTGGAAGGGACCTCAGGAGATCATCTAGTCCAACCCCCTGCTCAAAGCAGGACCAATTCCCAACTAAATCATCCCAGCCAGGGCTTTGTCAAGCCGGGCCTTAAAAACCTCCAAGGAAGGAGATTCCACCACCTCCCTAGGTAACGCATTCCAGTGCTTCACCCACCCTCCTAGTGAAATAGTGTTTCCTAATATCCAACCTAAACCTCCCCCACTGCAACTTGAGACCATTGCTCCTTGTTCTGTCATCTGCCACCACTGAGAACAGCCGAGCTCCATCCTCTTTGGAACCTCCCTTCAGGTAGTTGAAAGCAGCTATCAAATCCCCCCTCATTCTTCTCTTCTGGAGACTAAATAATCCCAGTTCCCTCAGCCTTTCCTAATAAGTCATGTGCTCCAGACCCCTAATCATTTTTGTTGCCCTCCGCTGGACTCTTTCCAATATTTCCACATCCTTCTTGTAGTGTGGGGCCCAAAACGGGACACAGTACTACAGATGAGGTCTCACCAATGTCAAATAGAGGGGAATGATCACGTCCCTCGATCTGCTGGCAATGCCCCTACTTATACAGCCCAAAATGCCGTTAGCCTTCTTGGCAACAAGAGCACACTGTTGACTCATATCCAGCTTTTCGTCCACTGTGACCCCTAGGTCCTTTTCTGCAGAACTGCTACCTACCCATTCGGTCCCTAGTCTGTAGCAGTGCATAGGATTCTTCAGTCCTAAGTGCAGGACTCTGCACTTGTCCTTGTTGAACCTCATCAGGGATTTTTTTTGGCCCAATCCTTTAATTTGTCTAGGTCCCTCTGTATCTGATCCCTACCCTCCAGCGTATCTACCACGCCTCCCAGTTTAGTGTCATCTGCAAACTTGCTGAGAGTGCAGTCCACACCATCCTCCAGATCATTAATAAAGATATTAAACAAAACTGGCCCCAGGACCGACCCTTGGGGCACTCCGCTTGAAACTGGCTGCCAACTAGACATGGAGCCATTGATCACTACCCGTTGAGCCCAACGATCTAGGCAGCTTTCTATCCACCTTACAGTCCATTCATCCAGCCCATACTTCTTTAACTTGGCGGCAAGAATACTGTGGGAGACCGTATCAAAAGCTTTGCTAAAGTCAAGGAATAACACATCCACTGCTTTCCCCTCATCGGCAGAGCCAGTTATCTCATCATAGAAGGCAATTAGGTTAGTCAGGCACGACTTCCCCTTGGTGAAGTCTGTTTAGTTTGGTTTGCTGTTTGGATCAGAGGAATTCAGTTTCTAGGGCAGACTGCCTGGAACCTTCATGGACCAAGCACGAAAATATTAAGAAGAAATTGGAAAATGAGCAACAGAACATTTGAAGAGCCATTTAATGGGGCTCACATGGGAAGATAGCAGTAAAGAACAGAAGCAGTGGCAGCTGACAAGGGGGACTGGGGAGCACCTGTGGCTGCTAGCGTGTGTGGCACAGAACCTTCATTCCTTGGACCGCCCTGGAATGTACTGAGTTCTGGAAGTGGGGCAGAAGTCTTCACTCTCTAGGGAATGGGGAGTATGCTGCTGTCACACATCAATGGAAGAGGAAGGACTGGGCACAGAAGTGCATGTCCTGGAGCTTCCATTGGGCCCCACTGGCACTGCTTTGTGGTCACCCACAGACACCACCAGGGGAGCAAAGAACATCAAAGATGTACAAAGTGAAGAGTATAAAAATAGGTCAAGAACTTTTAAGGCCAACATTTTCTAAATGATGAGTGTTCTGAGTGTCCAACATGGGACACCTTAACCAGGCCTGGCTTTCAGACGGCAGGCGCTTGGCACTTTCTGAAAGACAGCTGTTTAAGGAGTCTCATGTTGGGCACCTAAAATCACTAACTGCTTTTGACAGTTTTGGCCTAAGATACTGGACCCACTTTGACT
Organism: Terrapene triunguis; assembly: GCF_002925995.2. Taxonomy (NCBI): domain Eukaryota; kingdom Metazoa; phylum Chordata; order Testudines; family Emydidae; genus Terrapene; species Terrapene triunguis. Next base: position 146,933 of record NW_020664546.1, read on the forward strand.
GGGTAACCCTTTAAGCACAACTTTACCTATGCCCCCAAACCACTATTCAAAGACACTAGTGAACGACTCAAATTTGTCCAAACTCTAGACCAGTGGTTTGCAACCTATTTACCACTGTGGGCCGCACATGCCGCTGTGTGTGTGTTATGTGGGCCACAGCCACACAATATATACTACCTGTATGGCCCTGAGGATGTCACATGGGCCGCAGCTGTGTGCTGACGGGGCCCCAAACAGCCCGTGGACCGCGTGTTGAGAACCACTGCTCTAGATTTTAAGACTTGTCTGTAAAGAGGTTAAATAAAGGGAAACGGTCACATTGAAAAAGCGAATTGAGAGATGTTTCAGGTGCTGCACTGGCTCCTGAGCCCTGCTGTCAACATATATTTTTAACTGTTCCTTTACCACATTTTCATGTTGTTTTTCTACACCCCACTTCTATGTGAAAAAACCCAAACACAGTGTTGTCAAATGTAAAAAACACAACCCCAAACCTTAACTGTCTCTTCAGTTTGCCTTTCAGATATAGTAACTAAGTCAAACATTCTCAACTAGAAGGGTGATTTCAGTCTACAGTGCCCCTTTAATCCTCAGCACACTATTCTCACACTTAAACCTGATAGTGATTCCTCAATGCATACAGAGCTATGCTGAGGACAGCTAAGCCCTGTTAAATGAGGACCTGACATAAGTATACTGTACACATTACTCTGCATTGATTTCTTCACACACTGTACTACAAGTCACTCATCCAGAAGAAAGCTTTACTGACCAAGATACTGATTTGTAAGATAGTAATAATGAGCAAACATGCTTGTAAATGTGTGGCCCCTTACTGGGCACCCCATTGTAGCCTCATGGCAGCCCTGCAAGTGGCCCCCTGCCTCAGTTTCCCTCTATTCCTCAAATAAACTCAGTACAGCCTTTGGAATACATAAGTAACCATTTCTGCAGTTTTAGTTTATTTCCAGAAGTCCCGCTACCTACCATAAACCAAGATGCCCCCAGCACAGTCCAAATAGCACATTCGTCCCAACAGTCCAACACCAAGTACAGCTCCGGCATTTCTCAACATGCCCCAGCTCAGCGCCTCTAGCTGGGGATTCTCTCCACCCTTGTTCCTTTTCAGGTATAGTTCCAGCTCTTGCCTGAGACATCAGCAGGCTCACCCATCTGTCCTTCAGCCCTCTCTGGCCTTCCAGCTTCAGCTCTCCAGTTCAGAGGCATCACCCTCTGCTGCTCTCAGCCTTCAGCACTCTCTGGCCTGGGGAAGTTTGTAGGTGCCCCACCTCCGACTGCCTTCTTGCCTTCTGCTTTCCCCAGCCTGATCTGGCTTCAGGGGCATCTCCTCCCTGAGCTCTCAGCCCAGCTCTGCTCTTCCTCTGAGCTCCTTACTCTCAAGCCTCTGGACTCTCTTCCATTCTAAACTGTACCTCAGGATTCTGAGCTCTTGTTTATAACTCCTGGGGCAGCCTCACCCTCATTACACTTAACTAGAACACACCTGGACTGAAAAAGGAGAGCTGAGCCCAATTTCATTTAAGGGGCTGGCTACCCTGTTAAAATGCTCATGACATAGTCCTTGCTAATTGGAACATTTCTGGGGATGGCACAAGATTGTGCTCTGAGTGTGCAAACCTGGCATGTCCTTTTCCATCTCTCCTCTCCAGGACAGCTCAGTTTATCATCTCAGAAGGGCTCACTAGCAGCATTTAATATTAGACACAAGCAGCACAGCTAGCGTCAGATGCCTATTGCTAGTAGCTTTTGTTGCTCAAACAGGTGCTAGTATCTAATGCTGTCATTAGACTTCTCTCCTATTGCTGGTACTGTTCAGGAACAGTGCTTAGGGAAGTTTACTGGACTTCAGAGCATTTATACTGGACGCAAAGTATTTCTGTGCTTTAGTAGGTTGTGCATACAAAAATGTAAAATCACATCATTCTGACCATCATCTTGCTTCGCTTCCCCACCTCACGTCCATTATAATTTCAGCAACTGATCCTTCACAGACTGCCAGAGCTAAGGCACCTGCAGCTCACAACTCTGAGAAGTCAGGCCCCAGACATCTCAGGGTGGGCAGTCAAAAACAGAGGCACCCAAAATTAGAGTGTGTGCCTATTAGTTTCAGCTTGAAAGTTACCAGCTAGAGACAGCAGCTGTTGAAATCACATCAGTAACTGAAGAGACAGAAGAGCAAGTTACTAGTCAGAATGACATGATTTTAAGGTTCAGTTATCTTATAAACTGCCAGAAATAGAAACAAATGTTATACACCAGCCTTGCTAAAAAAAATCTATTCACCTACCCTTTACCAAGAGGGAAAAAATTATTTTTATTTGCCCCCCCCAAAAGCATTAGCATGTCTGAACCAAATTACATTTGGTAAGGCTGCTGCTCATCACTGGGAAGTGGAGGTTAACAGACTCTACATATTCATTCCCAGAGATTTGAAGTCTGGGAAACCCATCTCTTTGGTCTTGTTATCTAACAGGGATTTTTGCACTGATACAAGACTAAGAATAGCAAGTCCTGAAGCTGTATAATTTTCATTCCTTGGAAGTGCCAAGAAAGGATGGCAGTGGGAAACCCTAAAAAAATTGCCCAGCTGGCATGACATGTCCACTCTGGCAACTCTTGAGATCTTGTGTTAGTGCTCTCAGCAGGACCCCCCCCTTCAAGGTTTTGGAGAGCAATACAAAGACAAGTCTAGCCACATTCAGGGAGTGTTGCAGAATTCAGATATTCACTCAGACAAGCATTCTCCAATTAGCAGGGCAGAAGAGCCCAACAATACTTTCCCAAGAGCCCACATCAGGAGAAAGATTGAGAATTTCATTCTCACTTCAGGTATGCCACACGGAGTTATGTGGCAACACAGTGATATTATGGCAATGAGCACATTAGAAATATATAGATTTTGAAACAGGCAAGAATCACCACCTCAGGAAGAGATTGAAGCTTGAGAGTTGCAGATTGGCCCTTGTTTTAAAGTCCCCTCATCCCAGTCATTGCTATTTTGACAAATATCTAAAACCAGCCCTGACTTAGTATCAGGTGAGACACCATAAGGGGACACACTTGCTGTGCAACCACAGAGACTTGGACCAGGGAAGCAGAGAATATAAGCAGGATAGACTTTTCTTGTAGTCCAAATGCTGCAAGCTCCTACAGCATTTATACAAGGAAGAACAGTACAGCAGCATGTACCTCAATGTTAGTTGCATTCAGTTTCTCCTCCATAACTTGCTTTAGGATGATGAGGGATGACTTGATTGCTTCTTTCAGTGTCATTGACTGTTAAATAAAACAAGTCACAAAAAAGTTAGCCACTCAGTTTCATTGCTTAGCTTCTCATGCACACCCCTCTAACCAGTCCTCTGAAAAAAGAAAATCACATCCTCTCCAAAAGTCGTGTCCTCCCTCTGTCCTGCTCCAAAATATCATATCAAGCTATCATTGGCAGCAAATCAAAACATCGCCAAATTGTATATATTACCAACACTGCAGTAGTGAGGAATGTAGTTCAGGCAAGGTAATAACTAAATTACTGCGTACATGTTTTAACAATTCTGAAAAATTGGCCTCCGTATTCACAGACGTCTTCATGCTCTAACATGTGAGCCCCCCCATGAGCCAATGTCCAGAGCCAGTGATTTATGTGATACCCAAGAATGGATGACTATCTGTTATCATCAGTTGTTGGCTGCATGTGTGTTGTACTGTACTGGCTCCGACCAGATCGATCAAGGTCTGCGGTATGGGTTAACGCCCCAAGAAGATCACAAAATCGGTTCAGTGGCAAAGGCGTTGGGCCAGGTTTATTGTTTACGAAGCACGGTCCTAGTGCCCGGTAGACTCTATGGCAGCGTTTCTCAAATGCTGCCACCAGCGGATTTTTTTTCAGCCACAACAGCCTCGAAAACATAGATGGAGTGTGTGTGTGTGGTGGGGGAGGGGGGGGACCATTGGCCTCTACCTACAGCATCCAGCTGTTGCTCCTGAATAGCTGTTACCAAAAGCAGTGAGATGCGCTGCCTTGGTGTTTGTGCTGGTGCCGCCAGAAGGGATCTGCGCCCTGCACCCTCCTCAGGGGCTCCGGGCAGCGGCTCTGGAGACACATGGGGCTGGTGTGCGTGGCACCAGAGGTGGCTGCAGTGTTCGGTTGCTGGGGCACTCCCCTGCGCAGCTCCCCCGCTCCTGCCCGGGCAAGGCAAAGGGAGCCTGGGACTCCGCAAATGGCTGGTGAGTTCCCGACCCACCTGCCTGAGGCAGGCTCTCGCTGAAGGGTTGTGGGATGCAGGGACAGAGAACCTGGTTTGTCAGAGCGGCCACCAGCAAGAGTTGGTGGCCACACACTGAGGCCACCAAAATATTTGTTGTAAGAACCCCTGTTCTATGGGGACACCTAACACATGTATACCCATTACAATGGCCACAGCTCAGTGAGCAGGCATGACCTTCTGCTCCCTTCTAGTCCAGACAGACACACCCCCTCGGCAATCCCTCTTTTATACACCGATACAAACAAGTTACGTATTGCCTCCCTGACATGGCTAGTTACCACCCTTTAACTTGTACCTGTTGGTTCGATCAAAACATCTCTATCCATCACGCTGTCATCCTGACCTTATCCTTAGGAGGGGTCAGTGTGTCCGTATCATCTTTGGGGAGTATGTTTATACCATAACTTGGTATTGGGGTGTTCTGGTACTACCCTTCTGGATTTAGCCCCTGTACCTAGTTTCCCCACCCACGAAGTGGGGGTAATACCTACTTCCCAGGGCACTGCAAACATCAGCTAGCTAATCAGCAGGTGTAATTCTGAACTCATTCCATTACCTTGTGATAAACCTCTTGCAGGGAGCTCTGTGCACCTTCCGAGGCAGACCCAATTGCTTTGGCATCACACTGCACAAATGTCCCAGAAGGGTCCATGTGAAACCTGCCAGGAATACAGATAAGAGTGTCTTATGCCATTGCATTGCAAGGGATTTCCCCAGAAGATTCACAATAATGAAACGTTCTCTGCAGAGCCCATTTTACAGCTGGAAGCTAAGGACTCTTCGGGTGAAATTTAGAGAGTGGCAGCTTGCCTGACATCCTGAGGCAGAGGCTCAGGGTACACGATACGTGGCTAAAGCCAGCATCATCCTGTATGGCAGATTTGAGGGGTTGCTGAGACAAGACACACCAGCAGCAGGTAACTCCTGCTGGCATTTGGAGGGCAAGATGAAATTCAGACCAAGATTCCAAAGGGGCTGAAGGGTCAAGAAATGCCCTGAAGCAAATGCCAAACCCAACAGACAACCAGGGTATCCAAACTAGAATTAGAGTTGCACCCCTTTCTGTCACTATCATTCGCAACCCTAGCGGAAGCATTTCACATGAACAGGATTTTTCATTATTCTGATAGGGACTGAGGCCATGGTTACCCAGAAAGACAGACCTTCAGCTAGAGATTCTTCTGGCTGAGCTGTTCCTCCCTCTGCATTCATGGAGCTTCCACACCCCCACCACTCCAGGAAGGTCTGGATCTTGGAAGCACATTGAGTTTCTGGTTACAAGTGCTCCCACCCCCTCCCTAAGGAATGGTATAGCAGACTCCAGATATTATGTTACGAGTGGTTCTGCTAGTTCTCTGGGGAAGGGTAAGAAAGATCTCCCCTTCTCACTTAAAAAAAGTTGAGAATAAAATAAGACTTAAAATCAGGATTTACTGCAAGCATCATATTCTGTTCAACACTGAACAGGCAACCACTGCAGCTTGTTGCATCCCAGACACATACTGAGATAAGTCCAAGATGTTGATTTCTATGCAATTCCCTATTTCTTGTCTAATAAGACTATCTTGTGGTGCTTCAGGTAGAAGCCCCACCTCTTCCCAAGAAGAGCATGAACCAGTGAGAGAGTTGAACTTACAGTTGGGGTCCTTTTTCATCGACTCCTCCGAACAACAGTGCTACACCAAATGGACGAGACTGTAACAAAACCACAGGAGGGTTGAGAGAGACCAGGACTGTTAAGGCAGAGGAAATCCAATGGTTTTACACTCAGAAAATGTCCTGTGCCAGCACCTACTCACCATAGCACCAGGATCAGCATCCTCCTCTCCAAACTGCAGGGCTAGGTTGGATACGGCCTGCGTCACACTCTCTACTGTCATGATTTCATTGTATGTAAACCAGTGATTCTAGGAGAAGATAATACAAGGGCTTGAACTACCCGTCCCTTTCCAAAAGCCAGTTCTTGCACGTGATCCTCGACAGGACACATACACAAGCCAATGCTCTGATGGAATAAAAGAGTCTCAAAGATAATGAGCCTGCCATGTAGCCTTGTGATGCTGCCATGCGGAAGACTCATAAGAACGGCCATACTGGGTCAGACCAAAGGTCCATCTAGCCCTGTACCCTGTCTTCCGGCAGTGGCCAATGCCAGGTGCCCCAAAGGGAATGAACAGAACAGGTAATCACCAAGTGATCCATCCCGTCACCCATTCCCAGCTTCTGGACTCCAGTTCCATTCCCTGACCTGGCAGGGGCTTGGAGCATTACAAGGGCAGTACATTCAATTACAAGATGGAGATAATGCAAGGAATGTTCTGTATTGCTCAGAAGTGACATCCCAAGCTAAAGGACGTGTGTCTGTGACATGGGCCTCTCAGAAGAAGGGTATCTTCGTGGCCTGGTTTGGGATGGGAAAAACCCAGTAATTTGGAAATAATACCAAGTCACGAGGGCTTCTTTCAGAAGTAGTGGATTGGTCCCTTTACTAGTTTGCTGCTCCCTTAGGGAAGCCTGAGATCCTGGGCCACTAACAGGGTGATTGCAAAGTCAGGGCATCTTAGAACTACACTCAGCTGAAAGGAGAGAAGGATTCATGTTACTCCAAAAGAAGGGGAGGAGCAGTGCTGATGTGCCTTTATCCACCCATACCAGCTGTGAGTCCCCCAGGAAAAGCCCCTCTACAACAGAATTTAATGCAGTTCCTTCTTCATACCAAGCTCTCACTACTAAAAAGACCAAAACAAACAACAAGTGAGAGTGAGAGAGTCAGTTCTGCCAAACACCTGTGAAATTTCAGCTGCTGGGCTTGGATCCAAGTTTCTCCTCCTACTCAGCATTGTTTGCCTCTGCTACCCAGGTCTGCGAGTGCCGGGACCATCCAACTGGCCACAAAAATAATCTATTCTCAGAATCAGGTCATTGTTTTGGGGAGGGGGAATAACAGAGGAAGTTTTACCTGTGTCTCCACTCTTGCTTTATCAATTAAAGTCTTTGCATCAGCTATTAATCCGCTCATGGCACAGCCTGAAACAAAGGGGAGAGAGTGTGACAAATAACTTAATAAATGAAGTTATCTACCACTTTTGTCCCCCAAATTCCCAAAGCACTGTAGTGGGGTGACATAAGTACTCCTTCAGCCACTGGGCCAAATGTGGCTGCTGTGTAACAGCATTTAGTAACACTATACAATAGTTTAAGTCAGAAAGTGAAGAACACTGGATGCAAATAGAATTGTGAGACAGGTGAGAGTCTACTACTCAGCTAGATGGCTAAAGCTATGGCTTATCAGGGCAAAAAAACCACCACTGCAGTGAATTGACAAAGGAACCGAATCTGGAACCTTGGAAGAGTATCCAAGACACTAGCCAAACCCGCTGGAAAGAATAAAGTTATCCTCCCCTGAAAAGAGGGCTCGCTGCTTCTCTATTAGCTGGCACTGGCACAGTAAGAAGTCTGAGACAGCAATCAGGCTCCACAGGGAGCCACCAGCTTCCTGAACACAGGTGGCATAATGTAAGGGTGAATTAATTAGTGGCTGGGTAGCACAAAGCAGCCAGAATTCAGGCTGGGGACCTACTACACGTGTGAGTGTGAAGGGTTGGAGTGGGAGGACCTGTGGGGCTATTGACCAAAAATCTAAGTATTGGAAGAGTCACCTTTCTTCCTGACAGTATTTGATATACCCACAGAAAGTTGCACATTTGTAGCTGTGTAGTGGGGTGGTTGCCCCACTCCTGAAGAACAGGGGTTAAAAGCAGCCCTGGAGAGGGCTGCAGCTGTGAAAGGCGAGGCTGAGTGGGGAAGGAGCCACGCCCCAATCAGGCTACAGCTGGCCCTATAAAAGGACTGTGAGCCAGGAGCTCAGAGAGAGTTTCCCTCTAGCTGTAGAGAGAGAAGGACCTGGCTACCTGGGAGCTGAGCAGGGTACCTAGAGTGAAGTGGGGTTGGGGGAAGGCCAGAGGAGCTGGGGAGCTCCAGCCTGAAAACCCCCCAGGCTGCAGGCCTTGCTAAAGGCCAGGAAAGGTACTGGGGCCACAGACGTGTAGCCTGGGAATAGGCAGAGGCCCAACCCCCCCTTGCAGATGATGGGTGGTTTATAGACTGCAGTCTGCCCCAGTGAGCAGGGGCTAGATGGTGAATGGCAGTAGCCACTGAGGCAAGGTAGGGATAGAGGGTTGGGGGGTTCCCCTGGGTAGGGAGACCCAGATTGTGGGTTACTGCTGGGGGCAGAACCCTGACATAGAGGGGCACCAGGGTCCAGGAGGGACACTGGGGCCAGCGGCAGGCAAGACACTGGCCTGCAGAGGGCGCTCCGGGATGGAAGAGCTAATTCCCAGGACGACCAGCAGGAGGTGCTGCATCAGTGAATCTTCGCCTCACTATAAACTGGCTGAAATAAGCGGCTATAAATAAATAGATTTGTTCAACCTGTAATACCACATGGCTGCTGGTAGCTGTGGAAAGGGCTGTATTGTAAGAAAGCAGAGGAGAAAGTTTTTTTTCTGGGAATCTAGCCTGTCTCTTCACAAGCAGCACAGCCCACACCAATTCTCATCACTTACAAGAGTAGTGCTTTGGAGAGCTCTAATTTTTTTAAGCTGACATATTTGGCAATCAGTCTGCCTTGGGCCCCCTGCAGCCGCAGTAAGCTGCCTTGAGCACAGAGGAACAGGCTAACATTAGTGATCCAATCAGTGAGCTCCCAGCACAGACGCTGGCCTGGGATCAAACCTTTACATTGCAATAATTCCCTGCCCTCCCAGATCTAAATTTGGGGATGAGCTTTCATTAGGGAGGTCAAACAGGAGGAGCATTTCAGCTGCTGCTTCCTGCTCCTGCAACTATTTCCTGCTGGCCTGGAGCCTGGAAAACCAGTAACCAGCACCCAGTATTTGCTGGGAGTTGCTTGTTCGTTCCCACCCAAGAAAGCCACGTGAGGGCCTGAGAGCTGACTTCAGAAGCCATGTTTCAAGACAAGTCTCTCATGAAACTCTTCTGGAGGAGAGGCTTTCATTACACATCCAGGGCTGGAAGGATGCAACAGGCCTGATCATGAGAAGGAACAAACCTGCATTACTCTTACCTATATGAGAATCTATTTCTACGATTTTCTCAATACTGCTGGGTTCCATAAGCGAGGAGGTGATTCTCTTCTCCACTGCTAGGCAAACACCTTCTGATGTCTGAATCCCAATGGCTGTGGAGCCAAGCTAAGAACACACACACAGTTATCACCATCATACATAATCTACAACGTCACTAGGGCGCCTACACTTTGGTATCTAATCTACACAAAATGAGGATGCTCATCTTGACCTACATCATTTGTAATATTGCTACCCTCCAGAATGATGCCATTACTGTACTACAACATCAGTAGCAGAAACAGATTCTGCATTTACTAATGCAGGGGTTCTAAACTGTGGGTCAGGACCCCAAAGTGGGTTGCGACCCCGTTTTAATGGGATTGCCAGGGCTGGCGTTATACTTGCTGGGGCCTGGGGCCAAAGCCCCACCGCTTGGGGCCAAAGCCCGAGGGCTTCAGCCCTGGGCAGCAGGGCTCAGGCTTCAGCCCTGAGCAACAGAAATCAGATTACAGGCCCCCTGCCTGGGGCGGGGCTCGGGCTTTGCTCCCCTCCCCCAGCTAGGGCGGCGGGGCTCATGTTTCGGTCCCCCCTCCTGGGGTTGTGTAGTAATTTCTGTTGTCAGAAGGGAGTTGTGGTGCTATGAAGTTTGAGAACCGCTGCACTAATGTATCTACAATTATGTACCTTCACAACAAATACAGGATAACGCACAGTGACAGGTAAACTAAGAGGTCAGAATTTGATCTGGGAACCAGAGGAAGTTAAACTGCTCAGGATGTGCAGTTTGAAAGTTCACCAAGACCCAGAAACCTTCTTGCAGATTAGTAATTAATCTCTTCCCTGAGCTATACCATAATCTCTCCGATTTTTTTTTAATTTTACAGATTAAAAAGAGCCTTGTGAATTTTCTTTTGCAGAACAAAATTAAAGTCAGATGCATTGATTTCCATGGAGGCCTTAAAACAGGATATAACTAATATTTGCAGATTAATTTTATTAGTTTAGTCACTTTTATTCTTTCCTTTGCTGTGAAATCCCCTACCATCTGCAGAATTTAGTTAGGAGTCTTCACCAAGTGTACAAGTGTAAGAGAGGTACTTTGCACTCACACCACATACCATATGCATCCGAAGAAGTGGGTTGTAGCCCACGAAAGCTTATGCTCTAATAAATTTGTTAGTCTCTAAGGTGCCACAAGTACTCCTGTTCTCTTTACACCACATACCGCTTTTCATGCCTTAATTACTGCATCCTCAACTCCCCTCCGAGATAATTAAGTATTACACTCCTCTTAGAGATAGGGAAATGGGCATAATGAAGTGAGGTGACCAACAAAGGCCACACAGGGCATCAGAACTGGGATTAAATACTTGGCTATCAGTTGCCTGCTCATAAGTCTAAGAGCTTGTCTACACAAGGAAGTTTACTTGTATAACTATATTAGTAAATTTCCCCATGTAGACAAGCCCTAAATCATGCCACTGTCAAATGCACACAAGAATTCCCTAATTCTGGAAGTTGCATCATATTCACTTGCATGTTTCTCAATGACTGAACCACCTGGATCCCTTATTAAGTATATATCTTGCCTGAACCATATTCAAAGCTTTGGCTGTAATTATGAAACAAAATATTATTGTTTGAGATACTGCAAAGATTGCATTACCAACTGCCCCAATTTATTTCCCTGTAAACTGAAGGACCTCCCTGTACTCCCGATACATGGAATAATGTACCAAACATTTTAAAGGCAATATTTGAGCGGCATAAATTTAATTCATTTCCAGGCTTATTGGTGGAACCGACAATAAAGACAAGCAAGTTTATCCTATGGATTAGATTTCAGCTTTATTATATGTATTTTCTGAGCAATATGAATGCATCAACACGCTGACTACTAGGATGCATTTAAGAGTTCTTGCTTCCAAAAACTCGATGAAAATGAATAGCTGCACCTTGCCTGCTCCTTGTGGCTAAAGTGTTTGAGTGGGCAATAGTAACAGAGAAGATATTCATCTACGGGGACCCTTAACATTAATCCCTAAATAGAGGCCATCGAGGAACCTATAAAAAAAGGTTTCTTTCCTCAGCGCCACTTACACTAAAACCCTCTGCATCAGATTTGGGGAGAAACTGTTGGTTTCTTTACATATTAGAAAAAAATACACCTCCATCTCTCAATTCATTTAAAACACATCTTGTGCATGTGCAATGAGACAACTGCATCACTTGCAACAGAAAGAACATTCCCAACCATTATAAACAGGCGCTGCCAAACTTCACAAACCCCAGGTTACTTTGGCAATTAGCCAAGAAAATAAAGGTCACCTAGTTAACATAGAATAGCGTATTTATAAAATGGTAACCTTTGAGAGAGGCGGTATGTGGAAACTACACAACCCAGAATGCAATTCTCCATTAGCCCAAGAAGATTCAGGGCATCAAGTGAATATTTTTAATTGAAGCTATAGGGAGGCATTTAAGGAGGTAGAATGTAATTACTCAAATTAGAATTTGGTTTGTACGTTGGAGCTAACACCAAGTCTCAAAAATGCCATGGGATCTTTAATAATCTCAGGTGGCCGGGACCCCCCATCTAACAACATTTGGCAGTATGTTAGCATTCAGTAGTTTCCCCAAACTTTTGCTGACTGTGTAGTTTTGGGGAAGAGGTCTTTCCCATTCCCCCACTCCAGGCTGTGGTGTTCCTAAGTGTTAACTGACATTCAATTCAATTGATTATACAATGGATTTTGCTTATTAGCAACCTCTTGGTTCCCAGTAAAAATTGCTGCTGTCCAGAAGTTGCCAATAAGCAGAAGGGCTGCAGCCAGGGAACAAGCACTAGGACAGCCCGAGCCCCCTGGTGCCAGGACAGGACACAGCCAGGAAAGTGCAGGGAGAGGTATTGCGCAGCCTTGTTGGACCTCAGCACCTACACTCTCCGTGGAAAGCCCCAGCATCTGGGCTGCAGTCTCCTTCCCTATCGCTGCCCAGCCCACAGCCTCCCCTCCCAGTTAACCAATAAGGCCAGGGACGTGGGCACCCCAGGCCACTATGGATGTGGATGGCAGTTCCTGGTCACAGGCAGGTTTGTGGGGCTGCAGCCAGAGAAAGAAGCACTGGGACGTGCCAAGCCCAGGCACTAGTGCTAGTGCAAGACACAGCATAGAGACGTACTCTGCAGCCTCAAGCGCTTCCTTTCCTTTCTGTAGCCCTGCAAACCTGCCTGCAGCTGGGGTCTTTCCTCCAGAAAAAGTTGTTAATAAGTGGCATGCCTGTTGCCAGTATCCGAAGCCCATGAACATCAATGGAACGGGATTGGCTCTCAACTGCAATATGTCATTAGGATTGCTATTAACCAGCATTGCTATTAACCAGCATCACTGTATGCACACAAGAGCTCCACCAGGTGTGTGTATACAAAAAGGGAACAATAAATAATGATAGGGCACTGGTTCAGTCCTCACTTCAAATGAAGTGTGTCAACTACTGAAATGAACAACGGGACTTTTCTTAAGAGCTCTCCCATCCTTAGTGACTAAACCCAATCACAATTAGAAGCATTTGGGCTACAGATTGCAATGTATCAACAATGGCTGAGGTTTGCAATACCTTGATAGCCTCGATGGCATATTCCACCTGGAACAACCGTCCCTCTGGAGAAAAGGTATTCACACCCCTGCAATGAAGAAAACAAAATCAGAGCTAGAGAAAAGGCCAAAAACATAAGGACAAACATCAGAGAAAATAGTTCCTGTTTCAACTCCACAGAGGGACCTAATGGCACTTAGTCAAGTCAGCTGGTAATGCAGGAGTGCATTAAAGTCAGTGACTGGATAAGTTTATAGAGGTACATTCCTCATCCAGCAGCATGACACCTGTATATTCAGAAAGCTAACACCAACATGGCAGATATTGACTAGAGGGATGTAGATCCACAAGTTTTAAAAAGAGGAAGGAGTGAAAAAGCAGCAGGGACTGGACAAAGCAGCAGAAGATGCCCTAGAATTCCAGTGGGTCCAATTATAAATGTAGGGAGAAATGCTTCAAGGGATCTTCCACAAGCAGATGCTAGAATGGCCACTGGACTCTAAACAGCATATGCTTCTATTGGCTCAGAAAAGCTACTGCCTTGCTTATATTTAGCACAAGTTTTTCCTACCTACATAGCTACCACCTCTTGCGGAGGCAGGAGTTAACAACCCGACAGGAGATCTCTCTCCCGTTGGCTTAGAGCAATGGTTTTCAAACTTTTTTCCTCATGACCCATTTGAAGAAAATTGTTGATGCCCGTAACCCAACATAATTATATCTTTTGACTAGAGTTTTCATAAAATCATAATATTGCAAAACATTCCAGCTTAACCCACTTTACATAACTAACACTAGACACTAGCCTTAGTAAGCCTATGGTAAGGAGTGTGGGAGGTGGCCCAGGGTAGGGCAGAGGGTGGCATGTGGGGGTGAGGGCTCTAGGGTGGAGCTGGGGATGAGGGGTTCAGGGTGCTGGAGGGGGCTCAGGGCTGGGGCAGAGGGTTGGGATGCGGGGGGGGTGAGGGCACTGGCTGGGGATGCGGGCTCTGGGGTGGGGCCAGGGATGAGAAGTTTGGGGTGCAGCAGGCAGGCTGCCCCAGGGCTGGGGCCGGAGGACTCCCCCCAGCCCTCTCCCCGCCGGCAGCAGCTAGATCCGGGGGAGGGGCCTCTGTCCCCCCTGCCAGCAGCTCTGGGGGAAGGCTCTGCACCGAGCTCTAGGGGAAGGGTCCCTCTCTTACGGCCAGCAGCAGCAAGCTCCAGAGGGCCGGGGGAGATGCCCACAGCAGCCCTGCAAGCCCCAACTTGCTCCCCTACCCAGTTCCCACCCACCCCCTTTCTCTCTCCTCTCCAGGTCCCTTTAGAGCTGCTGCGCAGCAACCATCATTATAATTTGAATCAGCAAGGTGACCCAGGGCCTGACCTGTACTTTGAAAAACACTGGCTTAGAGTGTCTCCACCACAAGCGCTGCATCGGTGCAGCTGCACCACTGTAAGTGCTGTAGTGCAGATGTAGCCTATTTGAATGCAATGCCACCACCAAATGCCCCACTAGCATCCCGAAATCTGTGGGGACTCTGGGAGATTTCTTAACACGTGACTTCTGCCTTACCTTGGAAGACAGTATCATTTTAAATATAACTGTACGAAACCTCATACTCGGTACAGCACAGTGCCCCAGCTGACTGGTCCAGATATTGGTGCCCAGGGCACAGACAGCCACTGGCATATGCCAGGAACTCATTCCATGCCACCACCCGCTACCCACAAAAAATCTTGGACTACTCTAGCAATACTGCATATATCCCTTCTTCATAAAAGAGACTTAATTGGTATTTTGGGTTGGGCTGTTAGAAAGAGGAGCAACACCACACTAAAGAAATGAACCTATTGGTGGAAAGGGATGAAGGGAATATCTATTTAAACCTTTGTGGGGGAGTGGGAAGGAGAAGGAAGTGCCATATTGATATGTGGAAGAGGGGGGGGGGGAGAAGAGACACTCCTGCGAATGCTCGAGAAGGAATCCAAGCAGCCTTGTCCCACCAACTGCCCAAAATCTAGAGCTAGAAGGGCTGTGTGCCTGTTCAATCTTGCTCTGGATCCACAATTTGCAGGCAAACTTACATTAGGAATTGCTGTTGAATGAGCCCCCCAGCTGCTCCCATGAAGATGATCATCATGCAAGGGATGGGCAAAATAGATACTGGTTCCCACCCCCAAAAGAGATATTGAAGAGGGTAGAATGATCAAGCTGCTGACAACTGAAGAGACTTCAGATGGGAAGAAACAGCTCGATGGGACACCAAGACAACTCGCAACAGCAGCAACAAGCTACATTTTGAGGTTACTCTCTTCCTAACTACCCCCACCACACTGCCAGTCCGAAGTCGCCCTGCAGCACATAAAGCTATTTTCCCCAAGGTATTTTAATGATATAGAAATGTGAGATGTATATAGTATTGTTACAGTACATCAAAGAAGATGTAAATATTTTCCTGCTAACTCTCTTTCAGGGTCACTCAGATTTTTATTTTTATTTGCTGCAACAGAATTCTGGATTATACCCTACCTCGCAAAAGGATCTACCCTGAGGCCTCAAATCTGCAATGAGTTCCATATGGAGAGACTCTTGCACCTGCATGGGGCTCTGTGGGCGGATCACTGCACATGCACAAAGCCTCAGTGACTTCAGTGGGGCTCAGCCCACACAAGTTTCCTTGCAGGATCAGGACCTTATACATCTGAATTATATATACACAACAAAACCATAAAAAGGTAGAAGCATTAGCTGCAACTCAGCCATTTATCAAAGTTAATTAACTTTGCATTTTTCTCAGCAATAAATCTCAAATCAATGAAAAACTGTCTCACCATGATTTCTATATTCCTATGTTGTTTTTGTACCCAGTGATTTTGCTGTCATATCAGTATATATTGCAATAGTTTTGGAATACAATTGCAAATTTGTATTAGGATTTGTAACTGTATGAGGAACAATTAACTATGTTTTTAATTGAAAAGTTATTATTTGAACATTCCAAATACATTCAAAGTGCAAAGGTGCATATGCAAATTCACATTTGTCAGATCCCCACAAAAGCTTAGCTCATGATTACATAGTCACCCAAACTTTCTGAGAGTAGTTTTTATTTATTTGCTTTGATGGCAGTTTTATAACCATGCAAAACATAGCGTTCAGTCCAACTAAAAATGAAACCAAAAGCCTGAAAACTCAGAGTCACTCTGTGACTAACCCAGCCTGCTTCTTAGGCCCTGCCTACACTATAGTTCTGAAGTTGCAAGCCAGACAGTAGGAGGCCTAACATGAGTAGGCCTCATCTACTCAGATCAGGGAAACACTTTGCTAACAACCACCATATTTAAAGCAGATTGAGCCATGGCATAGACAGGGCCCAAGCGTTTGAGAACAGCAGTTAAACTACAATACAAAGGCACAATATGTTGAATTAGGGTCAAGGCTCCAACTACTCTACAACTACCTCTCTCCAATATGCCTGTTTCTTGTAATGAAGCCTACAGCCACCTGTAATTTAGTGTGGACAGAGCCAAAATGGCCTTGCTAACTTGGACTCCACTTGGTTACTGCTGCTTTACATCAGACTTTTAGCCATACTGCAGCACTTTTGGTATTTAATCACAAGAGACTTCAGGGAGAGTTGGGTGCCATGAGTGGAAAAGGAAGATACTGTAGTGGGATAATCTGATGGTGTTCTTTTGACTTTAGCGCTTTAACGTGGCTTGTGTAGTCGTGGTATAGCACTGGGAGAGAGCTCTCCCAGCACTATAAAAAAAATCACCCCCACGAGGGGAGTAGCTCCCAGCACTGGTGCACTGGCTACACTGGCACTTTACAGCGCTGCAACTTGCAGCGCTCAGAGGGGTGTAAAGTGCCAGTATAGACAAACCCCAAGTTTCCTACTTCAGAGACATTAAGACTGGGTGGCTAAAGCATTCTTTTCCATTGCCCAGGACCTCCAAATGTGGGCCACCACCAGCTTGCTGTTAATCAGAGGTGTAGTCTACAGCCCCTTCCAGAGTGATGATGTAGTGGGGTCTGTATTCCCCCCACTAAGGAGGCCCAGTTCAGGGCCAAGAGGAAGGTAATGGGAACAACCAAGGGGAATCATTGGAAGCATGCCTCATTCTCATCCCCACTGACAGCACCAGGGAAGAGGCCCAAGGCCAGGGTCTGGAAAGGGGGATTTCCCCACCAAGAGACAGTTGGGAAGCTGGGGGAGAAAAGAGAAAAGGGAATTAGGAGGCTCATGGGGGCCGATTTCCCTAGGCAGAGAAGCGGGCGCCGGGGGGGGGTGGGGGGGGTCGATCCCAGGCAGGGGAGCGGGGCCTGGGGGGATCGATCCCGCAGGCGGGGGGGCGGGGCGCTGAAGGGATCCCCCGCACTCCGGGGACACCACGGCGAGGCTGAGAGGGGCTCAGCGGGAGGGGCTGCGGAGGGGTCTCGGAGGCTGGGCCGCCCCCGGTGTGACCCGGCCGGGCTCCATGACGAGGCAGATCCTGGGCCTGGGCCGAGGCCCGCGCGGGCCCGCCCTCGCTCACCTGTCGTATTCGGAGCGGGTGAGGAACATGGCGGCGACGGGCGCGGGGCTGAAGGCCGGTGCGTGCGGGGCAGGGAAACGCCGAGTCCGGATCCAAGTCCCACACCAGGCCCGATACCTGCAGCGAGCGGCCCTGTCAGCAACCGGCTCCGCACTGCGCCTGTGCGGCCCCGCCCCTACCGCTACCCAATTGGTGAAGCACCCTGACACGTCACCGCGCCCTCGCCAATAGGCATCCGAGGCGGGATCCAGTCTTGCCTCTCTGCTATTGGTCAAAAGCTACCTTGCTAAGCCTTGATTGGCTGCTGGTTGCCAGATTCTAAGGCGCATGGGGATCCCGCCTCCCTTTTCAATCCTTCCTATGGGGGAAGAACCCAGATGGTAATAAGGGGGGAGGGGCGGACGGCACAGGCCGCGCGGGGGAGGCTGGGCCCAGCAGGGAGAAAGAGGCGGGATGTGGGAGGAGTGGGCCCAGCAGGGAGGAGATGGGGCAGGTGCAGTAGAAGGGGCTGAGGCCAGCAAGTCCTGAGTTCTGTTGCCCCTGCTCCCAGTGGGGCACCAGGTCCAGCGTAACCAGACCACGGTGGAAGTAACCTCTGCCCCCACCACTCACTACTGGCCACAGCAGGCACAACTGGTGACTTCATGACAAGTGTCACAACGGTTGTGGTTTTTTGTTAAAACCTCACCTGCAGAGATCAGGAGATTGCACGAGACTCTCAGCTTTCATTTTAAAAAAGGATTCCCCCCTCTTTGTTGCAGCAAAAATCTTCAAATCACAAAGTGAATGCACCCTAGCAGCTCTAACAGCAGAAGGCAAAGAAAAAATGTATTATTTTTTACAATATTTTTTAAAATATCATGATTTTTACATGAATCATGATTTTAGGGGGCCCCAGTCATGATTTTTGTGTGCTTGAGATTGGCGATATTGCAACTGTACCACAAACACCAGCATCCATGAAAACATTGCTGCAGCTACACCACTGTACAGCCACTGCCTGCTGCTGTACTCACCCTCTTCTATTGTGCACACTGACTCCTCACACTGTGCAGGTTGATCTGTACACACAAAACTGGCCTCATGTTCTAACTCACGCTGGTTTCTCAGGTGCTGTGGATTCCAGACCACACAGCAGGTCCTTCCCTCCGAGAGGGACTGAGGGACCCACTGCCGAATTGCCGCCAAAAAGCCGGACGTGCCGCCCTTCTCCGTTGGCTGCCCCAAGCACCTGCTTGCTGCGCTGGTGCCTGGAGCCAGCCCTGGCTCCCAGCCAGTAGCCGCGGAGCTTCCTACAATCGGGGTAGGTTCCTGGGAGCAGCCCGTGCAGGGTAAGAGGAAGTCCCAGCCCAGCTAGGGAGGGCAGGAGCCTGGTGCATGGTAGGAGCCCCCAGCTGGGCACCCCCATCTCTGCCCCTCCCACACTCTGAGTACATGGGCTAAAGGGGCCTTGGGCTGGCTGTGTGTGTGTGGGGAGGATGACAGCTGCCCCCTGACCAAGTGGCCCTGGGCAGTCGCCCACTCACCCACCCGTAAGGCTGGCCCTGGCCCTGTCCCCTCCAAAAGTGATGACCCCACCATATGATGTGACTCTCACTTCTGCGCTGTTGCTGGTGCCCAGACAGCAGCCACCGCTCTCCAGCTGCCCAGATCTGAAGGCAGCGCTGCTACCAGCAGCAGCACAGAAGTGAGGGTGCCATTGTATAGTATTGCCACCCTTACTTCTGCGCTGCTGCTTGCAGTGGTGCTGCCTTCAGAGCTCTGGAGCTTCCTGCAGCTGGGGAAGGTTCCTGGAGGTGGGTCTGACCCAGCCCCGGGAACGACCTGAGCAAGGGAAGAGGAAGTCCTGTCCCTCCCCAGCCTGTCCAGGACTAGCAGTTGAAGCTCCGTGCACAGTAGGAGCCCCAATCCACCCCCTCCCCTACAATAGCCAGATTTCACGGGGGTAGATCAGATTTCACAGTCCATGACGGGTTTTTCATGGTCATGAATTTGGTAGGGCCCTACTTATGGCTTGTGTTATACCAGGGCCCTCCAGCACAACTGAGTCAGCATCTTCTCTTATTTTCAGGGGGTCTTAGTCCATGATCTTTAATGCTAGACATAAAATCTCTCTTCCCCTTTAAGTCTGGACTGTCCTGAGGCCTCTTCTCCTTTCACTCCTGATTATTTTTGTATGTGGTACTGTGGACCTAAGTTCCCTCTAAGCTGCATGGCCGCGTGGCCGCACAGCAGCCTATTAAGCACTGCGCAGGCACTCAGGGCTGTGGCGGGAGAGATGCCCCTCCTCCAGTTCCAGCCCTGCCGCGGCAGGGAGTGATGCCCCTCCCCTGCCCCTAAACCAGCACGGACAGTACCGGGTTTATAATGGCAGCAGGCCCACGCTCAGCAGGGGTCCTGGTGGCCCGTCCTGTTCTCTCCTCTCCGATCCCTCTAGGCCCACTGGCCCAGGGCTTCTCTCCTCCCCACCCTCCGCCCACTCGCTCCTCTGAGGGCTCCTCTCTCCACCCCCGCCCTCTGTCACTGACAGACAGCAGCCGCCAGCTGCCTGCCAGTGACAGGGGGCGGGGAGGAGGAGGGGGTGGAAAGGAGCCCACAGCCACTGTTGCTCCTCCGGGCTGCTGGTGATGGACGGTCCGCCACTTTGGGCTCCCCTGGGGAGCCCGAAGCTGCAGACTGTCACCGGCGGCCCAGACTGCAGACAGACCTGCTGTGGTTTGGGGAGAGGTGCCCCTCCTCAAGCACCAGCCTGGCCTGGCCCTGCCGCGGCCGGGGAGAGGCACTTCTCCCCCAGCCCAGCCCTGGAGATGCCACAGTGGGAAGAGGCGCCTCTCCCCACCCAGACCAGGTGCTGCTGTGGGGAGAGAGAGCTGGGGGGAGTCCTGCCCCCCAAATCCCTAATCCTCAGCCCCACCCCAGAGCCCACACCCCCAGCTGCGGTCCTCATCCCCCTGCACCCCAACCCTCTGCCCCAGCCTTGAGCCCCCTCCTACATGCCGAACCACTTGGCCCCACCCCCGCCACATGAATTTTGTTATGTGCACCAATATGGAGGTGATGTGTCACACATCACCTCCATATTGGTGCACATAACAAAATTCATTCCACACATGCGTGGGAAAAATTAGAGGGGACACTGCTGTGGACTGTACTTTTGGGGCCAGATTCAACTCAGATTTATGCTGGATTTTGTCAACACAAATGCAGGCGTAGGGTCCCCAAGGTCAATGGCAAATCCATTGGGGAGGAGATTGCCATGGCAGAAAGTGGCCCCAACCTCCCCTCCTCCATTGCAACCCAAAGCATGAGCAGTCTTGGTTGGGAAGGGGACATGTGCAAGGAACCCGAGGGATGCACAGAAATAGCCTCTGCAAGCAAAGATCCTTTGGAGCCCCTGGCTGGAATCAAAACTGCAGTGATGGGTGGAATTAACCCAGTGGGTAAATTCCTCCCAGGGCCGGGGGAGGAGGTGCAGGTTGGTGCAGGGAGCTGTCATTTGCACCTTTCTAAGCCAGCTTCAGTGAATCTGTCCTTGGTGTTTTACATATAATTAGAATATTATAATTTGATATATTTAAATATTATAGTTAGAGGTAACTGTGATGATGAAAAAAATATTTGCTCACACCTTCTGCTAAGGAGTTTCATGTGTCTACACCAGCAGTTTGCACCACTCTCAGCTTGTGTTATTTTATTTATAAAGCTACAGAGGATCAGGAACAGGGGAACAGTTGGACTTGAGGCAGGAAGATGCCTTTGAATGGAAATCCATCCCCGGGTGTTTATCTGAGGCATCATTGCCTTCCCAAAGTAGTTATTTTGTTGTGGCTCACCGTCACAACAAAGGGGAGGGAGTAAATCCAACCAGCGGGGTTTATCTCAGCAGAGACTTAGCACTTCCAAAGCCAGTGGAGTATCTCCTGCATGACAGGACCATCTGCCTGCATCTGCAAAGTGCCCGGCAATGCAACAATCACACAGACATGTTCGAGATGGAAAAGGCCCCTGAGATTATCTAGCCTCAATCCCCCACGCCCAACCAATGCAAGAATTTTTCCCTACAATATATTCTACACTATACAGATGTGTTGTATTCTGCAAACATAATTGGGTGAAATTTAAGCAACCAGCCACTATAGTTTTAGATACAGTGCTAGAGCAGGATAATAAATAGTAGGGAGGGCAGGGTATAAAGCAGGGATCTCAAACTCAAATCACCATGAGGGCCACATGAGGACTAGTATATTGGTGCGAGGGCCACATCACTGACACCTTTCCATACAAAGATACAAAAGCCCCCACCTCTTCCCCCAGCCCCGCCCCTGCTCCACCCCTTCCATGAGGCCCCACCCCTGCCCCATCTTTCCCACCCCTTCCCCGCCCCCATTCCAACCCCTTCCCCAAAGTCCCCGCCCCAACTCTGCTCCCTCCCTGCCTCGGCCCCGCCTCTTCTCCACCTCCTCCCCTGAGCATGCCGTCCCCGCTCCTCCCCCCTCCCTCCTGGAAAGTCCTAAGTGCCGCCAAACAGCTGTTTGGCGGCGGGAAGCGCTGGGAGGTAGGCGGAGGAGTGGGGACGTGGCACGCTCGGGGGGGGGGCTAAGGCGGGGGGGTGAGGGGAGCTATGGCAAGCCACAGGAAATAACTCCGCGGGCCGCGTGTTTGAGACCCCTGGTATTTAGACACAGGTTGAAAGTTGAGAAGGACTTTATGGCTTGCAATAAATCAGTGGCCATCCAGCTCTTCACATTTGTCATTATACGGTGCACTGTAACCCCTTTACTGGTTCAGCAGTGTTAGAACTCAAATCTTTCTGCTCCAAAAACAAAGGCCCCCTAACATGTGAGATAAGGGAAAAGCTTCATAAACTATTCCATCTTTCAGCCTAGTAAATGCATAGTTGAACAGTTCTGATCCTGTCCAGCAGAAGGCAATGATTAGACGTTATACACAGTTGCCATTATGTTTCAATGTGATCGACTAGGCAAGACCTCATTAGAGAAAACCAGGCAATGTGACTTAAAATCAAGGCCCTAGAATACCATGTCTACACTTACATTAGGCTGCTGCTGTTGCCATAAGAAGAGGAAAATGACAATCTTGCTGGCTTCCTAGAATCTGTTGGGCAAGATTTTGAAAGCAAATAGAGACGCTGATGTTTAAAAGGGAATTTTTCATGTTAAGGCTGAGGTCCCTTCGCAGCAATGCAGCTGTCAGGGGCCAGCCTGCAGCAAAGCCACTCTCCTGACAAACTGAGCGCAGTTGGCCCTGATAGTAGTTGTCTGATTGACTGAGCCACCTGATAGGCTGCGGGAGTCAGCAGGCTGCTACTTAAGCTCAGTAGTAGCAACATTCTAGTGGCTGCTCCGCGTGCTCCTTGCCTGTGGCTGCACTTGGTCCTGTCCCTTTCTGCAGTCCTGCTCCTGGCCCAGCACTCCACTCCATCCTAGCTTCTGAGTCTCGGCTCTGATCCTTGGCTATGCCTCTTGACTGTGACTCTAGCTAATCCTTCAGCTTTGGCTTCTGGTTCCAACTCTTGGCTATTCCTTCGGCTTACTCTTGGGCTTAGGGTTTGGCTTCTGACTCCTGGCTCTGACCTTTGGCTTCACTCCAGCACCCCGTCCCAGCTGAATTCAGCTTTATCTGGTAGACTGGATTGTTGCTCCAACCATTAAGCTAGCCTGCCTGCAACTCAGTCATTGAGAGTTTGAGCAGCCCAAAAGACTGAACAAGGGTAGGCAAGAGGCCGGACTGCCCTTCAGATGGATTCCATAAGGGTAGCCCTGCAGGACATTGTGGGAATTCTGCAAACCCCACAGGCTCAGGTTATGGTCCTGCAGGTACAAATTGCAGGCTCCAGCCATCCCACCTGTGTTTGCTGCCCCAGCTTCTAGGGAGCCAGAGATTCCAGTGCTGAATAAGTTTGATGTGGACCTTGGAAAGTTCTGTAGTTTCATGAACCCATGCCAGCTCCTGTTCATGCTATGGCCCCAATCATTCTGTGTTGACCAGACCTGAGTAGGACTTTGTATTAGTCTACTAAGTGTGTAGGCCCTGGCCTGGGCATCTCCTGTCCTAGAGACTTCTAGCCCCCTAATGGGGTAATTTGAAGAGTTCATCTGAGCCATGGTGATTGTGTTTGACTATCCAAATTGTGTGCAGTCTTCCAAGAATGCACTTCGGGCTGCGTCAGGGAAACAGGTCAGTCGCTAAGTTTGCCGCAGAGTTCCGGCACCCAGCAGCAGACGCTGAATGGAACGAGGCAATGCAGTGCTACTGCTTCTGACATGCCCTAAGCAAGGAAATCAAGTATGAGCTGGCATGGGTGGAGCTGCTGTCTGTCCTGGACATGTTGGTCAAGCTGTGTATCAGCATTGACAACTGCCTGACTGAACGCTGCCTGGGGAGACAGTCAAGTTCCTGGCATGTTCCACATTCTCATCACAGGAGCCCAGGCAGATCAGCCAGTTTGGCCTTGCCTCTCTGACATTGTAAAGGGCTGGTGTCATGCTTCAGGCTTATGCCTGTACTGTGGGGAATCTGGACACTATGACATGGGATGCTCTGGTAAGAATCGGGCCGTATTTTGACCAGAAAGACTCCATGCCTCAGCCTCAATAAGAGGGTCTGGACTGAGACTGTGTTCCCCTCCTTACTCCAGAATCTTAACCCCCCTGTGGTTATTGGTACCTTTGCTATGAATGGACACCATGCCACCACGCTCCAACTGCCACTATGGCTACAGCATCCCACCATGGCAGAGGGTAGAGCTGAGGGCACTCAGACTCGGGGCCCTCCAACAATTTCATGGACTTAGACTTTGCCCAGATTCACAATATTCCATCTCAGCGCAAGAGCAACCCTGGTTTGGTGGAGTCTCTTGATGGATTCTCCCCTCTCCTCCAGCCTTGTTATCCATTAAATGGTGCCCTTGATTGTTACCATGCTCCAGAATACCAGGGAGGTTCTACAGTTTGGTCTGATCTGTACACCTCACTCCCCCGTCATCCTTAGCTTGCCACCCATGATCCACTCATCTGCTGGGGTCCAGGAATGATATGCTTCACATCAAGACTTTGTTGTCAGCTTTGCCTCCCCACACCATGTTCCGGACCAGAAATGCCCTGTGATCTCCACCATCTACCTGTGAATTCAGAGACTGCAGGAGATACTCTGAGGGCAACTGTTGCTGTTCCTGTGATCCCTTCAGTAGCTTTAGGAATCCTGGTGAAATAGTGGGATTATGCTAATGTTTTCGATAAAAAGAGAACTGATACCTTGTCATGCTCCAATCTTCTTCAGGGTGAACAAGACTGATTCCTTGAGTCTCTGCATTGACTATTGAGCTCTGAACAAAGTGACAGTCTGAAATTGCTACCCCCTTCCACTTATTAATGAACTCTTTGAGTCCACTCAGCCAATATTTTTATTGTTGGACCTTCATGGGGCCTACAACCTGGTCTGAATCAGAGAGGGTGATGAGTGGAAGACTGTTTTCTTCACTCGATATGGACATTTTGTATATCTAGTTACGCCTTTTGGATTTGTAATGCTGCGGCGACATTTCAGCATTTTATCAACACTATCTTCTGGGACATATTGGACTGGTTTGTGGTTATTTATTTGGATGATATTCTTGTTTTTTTTTCTGAAAACCAGACCCTGCACAAGCAACATGTATGCCATGTTCTCAACAGGTTCCACCTAAGCCATCTCTATGCTACACTGGAGAAATGTGAGTTCGACAAAGGCGTAGTTGAGTTCCTCAGGTATATCATTTCCCCCAAAGAACTAACAATGGTCACCCAAAAGGTTTCTGCCATTTCTGGGTGGAATACCCTGAAGGATATAGGAGGTGATCAGTGGTTTCTCAGTTTTGCCAGTTTCTACATGCATTTTATCAAAGGATTCTCTCACTTAGTAACCCTGATAACTGTGCTTCTCCAAAAGGGGGTCCAGTTCTTCTGGTCAGTAGATTCAAACTGTGCATCTGATCAGCTAAAGAATTTGTGTACACCCAGATCTTGCCAAGCTCTTCACCAGAGGCAGATGCTTCAAGACACGTCTCCCTTAGCTACCATTTTTTGCCCATCTAATTTTATTAGAGGGACAACACACAGAGACGTGATGCCCCTGCTTCCCCAAGACCTCCAGGCTACTAAGATCTGTCAGACCCTAAATGCTCCTAGTATTCTGTCCAGTTTGGGGTTTCATTTGAAGGAGGGCCTACTTTATCACGGAAGGTATCTTTTACATCTCAGAGGGCCATCCCTGACTCAAGGTGTTAAAGATGGTTCCTTGGTATTCTTGGATTTCACCGTAGAGTTACCTCGCTCCCAGGATTGCACTGTCACCCTTGTCCCCATTGAGCTCCTCACTAATATGGTGCACTTCATTTCCATTTGTTCTCTCCCAACCAACCAGCCATGCCACCCTTTCTACATTATATTTTTCAGCTCCATGGGATGTTGACTGGAAGAGTCTCAGATGGAGGTCCACAATTCACTTCCCATTTCTGGTGCAAACTCTTGGGAATGGAACTGCTTACCTCCTCAGCCTATTGCCCACAGAAAAAGGGCTGACAGAACAGTTGGACCAGGCCCTCGAACAAAGCCTCCATTGTTTTCTCAATTCTTGTCAAGATGATTGGGTCACTTTCCAGCTATACACAGAGTTTGCCTACAACAGCTGCACCCATGCATCCACTCAACATAGTCCATTCTATGCAAACTATGGTTTTCACCCTTGCTTTCATTCAGCCACACCTACAGCCTCTGCAGTCCGCCACAGCAGATCTAGTTGCCCATCAAGAGCATACTGAACACCTGGAAGCTGCCAAGCAGGTATACAAACATCATGCAAAGCAAAACCACCAAGCCACACTGACTGTCTGGCTGACCTCCAAACACCTCAAATCCACCCACCCCTCAGCCAAACTGGACCACCAGTTTTTGACCTATTTAAGATCACAGAACAAATAAACCCTGTAGCATTTAGGCTCCAGTTGCAAGAATCCTTGAAGGTCCACTCAGTTTATGTGTCCCTTCTCAAACCCTAGGAGGGAAATTCCTGCCCTGGCTGCTCTGCACCAACCCAACCTCCCATAGATGTCCTGGGCCAAGAGGAGTAGGAGGTCCATGAGATCCTAGACTTCAAACAAGTTTGAGGCAAACTCTATTATGTGGTGGATTGGGAGGGTTATGGATCAGAAGAGTGATCATGGGAGCTGGTAGAAAACATCTAGGCCCCAGAACTCATATGTATCTTTGACCAGAAATACCCCCTGAAACCAGGTCCCATGGCCTCTAGGAGGCATCTTGAAGGGGGATACTGTCAGGGGCCTGCAGCTGAGCCATTCTCCTGACAACCTAATGAGTCTAGCTGGCCCTGATAGAAGCGGTCTGACTTAGGGTTACCATACGTCCGGCTTTTCCCGGATATGTCCGGCTTTTGGGGATTCAAATCCCCGTCCGGGGGGAAATCCCCAAAAGCCGAACATGTCCGGGAAAATCCTGGGCAGCTGGGGGCCGGGCCGCCGGGGG